>NC_141991.1:211667927-211834564 GCF_049901715.1 Pseudonaja textilis | reverse complement strand
TCATTGTCATCTCAGACTGGGAGACTTGTATATGCAAACAGGAAACCATTTAACCTATATTTGGCCAGGTTACCCATCACAAGACACAGAGGTTATCAACATGGTTATCAATAATACCCAGGCATATATACTTTTGATCATCATTTATATTAACTAAAATGAGAATTTAAATGAGCGAATGTCTGCATGTATATGTCAAAAGGTAGGAAGTTCACAGTACTAAGATTGCCTTCAATTTATATTAAATGTTGTGATAGAAACTGGCTGTATGATCCTGATACTGGATTTTGTTAGGCCTCAGGTGGCTAACTGGCCTACCTGGACTGTTAAATGGCATTCAAAATATAGAGATCCTCTCATCACTATCTCATCAATCACTTACATTCTAACCATTTTCATGGGAGAAAACATTAAATGGCTCACTGTAATGAATGTTAAGGCCTAGTGCATTGCCCATAATGATTTCTATTATATTAAACACTTCGAGAGCTGCCCAATTAATGTGGAAGCTTTAATCATGTAATCTCAATTGTGTTAGTCTTTGAGGCCTTTTTATCTCATTGCATCATTCTCCTGACCTGGGGGTCTACAGTGTTCACTATTATTAGCCAATTAGTCCTTCTAGCTTCTGGCTCATAGAAGACAGATTCACTATATTTCTTAATCCTTGACAGTTTCAATTCCTTAACCTCCAAATTTCCCTTGATAAAGAATGTCTGTATGACCCTGCATTCTGATTTATAGTTATAATTTCCTGTAACTGACAGTTATTTAAACTAACAATTTGTTACCAATTTCTCATAAATGTGCCAACATTTGTTCTTTTAATACAATTCGTTTATTTTAAAATGTGTATCTCTGTGGCTTCCTAAGCACTCATCATCAAAATTTAGTCTGGAACTTACTTTCTAATCATTGTCTGGACCTATTATTTTTATAGATCTTAATTCTGATAATATATTAGTGTAGCCCACTATCAAGGACAGACAAAAACATCCATCCTTAGCTTGTCAACATCTCCTCACTGAAAGAATCTGGCTTTCTCTTCCCAAAGTAAGTCTCTTCAGTATTATTAGCTTGCAAAATATCCCTTCCAACTCAGAAGAGGAGAAGCTGCTCAGGTGGAATTTTAAGTACCGCAGTATTGTGGAAACACCCAGTGGCTGAGTATTTGTTATGCTATGTAGAAAATTCCAGCTGGGAAGCCCCAGTTCAGCCACCCTCATTACCCTACACTGTCAGTGTCATGCCAATTTTCTTCATCTCACTGCTTATGAAGTACAGCCTGGCCCTTTGCAGAGAAATGCTAAAGTCAGCTGCTCAGAGGCAGCATCCTACAATGCCCATTTTTGCAACTCTTGTGGCAGACTTAGATGAATTGTTTTCCCAATGGAAAAAAAGGAAGGAGTGCTCCCTCAAATTCCAGGCTGTGCAAAGAGACAGCAATTCTCCAAAGGGTGCACAGAGCAACATCAATTCTAAAAGGAAAGGTCTGGGTTTGACTTCCTGAAAGTCAAAAACATGAGAAGCCAAACAAAAGCCAATCTCTTAGGATGGTGGGAGAGAAAGGTGGGTGGGGGAGATGTAGCATATTTATGCTTGGTTGTTAGTGCAGGCAAGCTGCCAAGTGTCCAAATTTGATCACATGACCATGGGGTGCTGCAACAGCCAAAAGTTCAAGTGCAGATCATAAATCCCTTCATTCAGAATCATCGTAATTTCAAATGGTCACTGAATGAATGCTTATAAAGTGACAAGTGTTTATAACATCAGCAGCACCAACCAACATGTTTTTATTATAAACATTCTCATCCATGCTTAACTTTCATTATACAACACTCTTGATGCGTTCAGCCATCAACCTTCAACTCCACATTCATGCAATGCATTCTATAATTCAACTCTATTTACTTAATCATAAGCTTTTTAGAAATCCATACATTCCTCAATTATGTGCTGAAAAGGAAATAACTGGCTGGCACATACCTATATTGTATTTCTCAAATTTTGTTCTCTGTCACCTCTTATATTCTTTAGATTAGAATTCTGCCACACATTTTCCTAGGCACACTTAAAAACTAATTTGCATATAGTTGTTTGCATTTATTCACTCTTTCACTTTTGTGTAGCTGAAGTATTATTCCAATTGTTAGAAATTGATGCTAAGTAGAAAAGTTACTACTTAAGCAAACTATATCCATATTCCATTATTTAGCCAATAACACCACCACTACCCCGTAATTTTACTATTTTTTTAAAAAAAATATTCTCAATGTATTATAATTTCATTTCATCAAAGAGGGAGAGGACACTAATATTTATAGCATTTGCTTCAACTCCACTCTACAATATATCACTATCACTCCCACACATATTTTTATAACACTTCTTTCAGCTCTTCAGTTTCAAATCATTTTGTCACTTTTATTTTTAATACTATTAACTGTGCGGGAGTCTTCTTATTTACACCACTCTACCCAATTCCAAAATAATCCTTATACTACTTAGTGGTTTCTCTTGCTCTCTCTTTTAATCTTAACTATTTCCTTCTCTCTTTGACTACATTCATTGCAACTATCTTTTTCTCCTTATGTACAGTATACAATGTCTCATATTTGTCTCATATTTGTTTATGTAGCAATCATTCTTTTAGTAGCATTTTTTCAATTAACTGACTTTCACTTCAATTTTTTTTAATCAATCATCCATTTCCATAGTTAACTTCATTGTAAATATTTTTGTAGCATTTTAAAATATATTATTCCATTTTTGTTCCTAGCACATTCTTTTTTTTCATATTCACTTTCCATTTATTGTTGAGTCAATAAAGTATCTTCTAATAATTGTTTATGTATAACCCATACTTTCTCTTCCTGGAAACATTTTACTATCACTCGACTGTCAGTCAGGGAAAATGGGAGATTCAGGCAGTTCAAATGTGTATATAGATTTCCTTTAAATATTGCACTATTTGCAAGAATCAACCTGCAAATTCCTCATCCCACAAAGACATAAATAAAAGGAATTTATACTTAAGACTTATATTTTAGCCTTTTTTACTTATAATTACTTTATGTTCATTCTTGTACCTTCTTGTGGGGTTCTGATTGGCATCTGTTAATGAGCCCTGGTGGTGCAGTGGTTCAATTGCAGTACTGCTAACTCTGCCCACAGCCTGAAGTTTGATCCATGAGGATCGAGATTGTTGGGGACAATATGATAACATTGTAAACCACTCAGACAATGCTGTAAATCACTATGAAGCGGTATATAAGTGCTATTTCTATTGCTTTTAACCACTTATCTCAGTCAAATTTAAAATATAAATTTAAGTAACCAACTCAAATTCAATTGGTTTTACTGAGCTCATCCAAGGCAGGATTAAATCCATACTTGATCCCAATTTATAGTACTGCATTTATTCAGGCATGAGTATCTTGCTTGGAGACCTTCTTCCTCATTTTTCTGATGACATCAATAGCTTCGCTAGATAGAAAGTAGGTTTTGTTTTATGTTCTTAGGTAACATTTTTTATAAATAGGGAAATAAATATCTTCTTACTATAGAGAATGAGCCTTATGTCCTAAAAGCAAATCTATGCTCTTGAAATGAAGTGCAAGCTGAAGACTCATTTGTGGTCTCCAGGCATTTGCACAGAAATTCAAGCTAATACTGTATGTATAGGGAGGCTTTTCATTGGCTTAAAAGTCATAAACAGTGATGAAAACCAGTGTCATTCTTCGTTAGTGATGGGGAGAATTGTATTTGGTAAATAGGGCACAGCAGCACAGCCATTATAAAGTGTCCTGGGATACCCAGTACCAAAGTTTTAGTGTCACTTTTAAGTGATTAGAATTCAAAGATGGTTCTTATAAGTAGCTCCTAGTTAGTTCAAGCAGTGTGTCTGCCTTTAGAACCTTTATCATTAGTTGCACATCTACCCCAGTGTTCAGAGTGATTTCTTTACTAATGTACTTGTCTTTCTGATTACACAAACAGAAACAGTGCCATAATTTGATTCATTGGGGAACTTTTACTAAACAAAGCCTAATGCTTTCAGTAAATAATGACATAGAATAAATTAGCAGAGGGAATTTTAGATACACTCGAGGACTTTTCTACCTATGAAAGAAAAAGGAATTGAAATCTGGGACACAAACAATTAAAGTAATTAAAGAAGCACTTAAGTTGCTATGCATCACAACAAAAAGGGAAACTAGATTTTTTTTAAGAAAGCCTTCTACAATGTAGCAAAGAGTAGATTCAGAGCAGAATAAGATATTACAAATATCATTTTTTAATAATTTTATTAAACGATTTACACTGCTAAAACATAATATAAACAGACGTCAGAAGGAAAAAAGAGTAGGAAAATTCCAAAAAGAAAAGAAAAAAATAAATTATTTCCAAATTTAAGCCAATAGCAAAATATCTTAAACTGGTGTGATTTCATGCCAAAATTTCAAGCTTTAAGAAAGGATTTTGTCCACCATTCAACTGCTAAAATAAGTACTTGTTTGTAGAGCAATATTCTAATCTGCAGTTTCAGAAACCAATGCAAAGTGTAAACATAACAGAAGAGTTTGGAATTTCCACTCGTTTGTTTTCAAAAGATTACATGAAGAACTCACCAAAAAAACCCATATATTTTACATTCAAAATATCTTTCATTACTGAAAAGTTGTTTAAAAATTGTTCATGTTTAATTAAACTGAATCTTTGTTTATCTAATATGCCTTGTATGAACAAACAGAAAAAAATGAATAGGTAATAACAATAGAAAAAAATTTTTTAAAGGAAGACAGAAAAGAAAGAAAAATGAAGAAGGTATATCTCTATATGTATTTATACCGTAAAAATGAACATAGAAGGAGAAATTCAGCCATCCTAAGTGAGTCTACATTTGGGGTGGGGGGGTATAAGATGGTAGAAATGTCTTCCTAAATTCATTTTTATTTTCAGAATGTCTATATGCAGTTGTTGCATGCTTTATTGAAAATAAACTTTATTCTTTTTCATATAAAAATATTATATTAAAAAAGATAGTGGAAATCAAACAATATTTTGCTAATAGGAAAAGCACAGTAGGCTGAAAGCACCACAGCAGAAGAAATTCAGGAGGAAAACCATTCCCATAATTATGGTAAGCATTTCAAAGTAATGTACTGCTTTCAATTTACTATATTAAGTATTAAAATGCAATGGCGCATCACCATGGCAAAAACAACTTTTGTAAACAGAGATGAACCAAAAAAAGCTTTTAGCCCATTTTCTGAGTCATAAATAAAGAGGTTCATATTCAGTGGAAGAAACATAAAAAAGCACAGGACTATAAGATCCTTATTGGATTACTCAGAGGTTTTAACCATCACAAGCTATCATCACAGCCAATATAAATCATTAAAAAATATTTCCCATAGAAAAGCAACCGGGTTTTAATGCTACACTGTCTTCTTTCCCTAGTATTTTTTTTCCCTTTAGAAACCTTTTTTTAAAACAAAGCATTACTGAAACTATGCTTGTTTATTAATTACATTTATTATACATAATGACGAGTACACTTGATTCCCACCCTTCCCCCAAGGAGTTTAGAATAACAAGTAACAGCTTATTGCCCTTCCACCCTTTTTGATTTTCTTATTATTCAAATGCTGAAAGAGGGACCCATCTGGAAGCAAGCTTCAATCTGTTCTCTAGCATTATAAAATGCAGGATAAATTACAGGAAGGAAGATTTTTAGGGGAGGAAATCCTAATAGTTAAGAACAGTTCAGCAGTGGAAACAACTACCAAGGGACATAGTGAGGTCCTCTTAGCAAGATGCACTCAAGCCAAAGTTAGTCTTTTATCAAATTCTATGCTTTAATTTGATTTCTGCATTGAACAAGGAACTGGACTTGGCTAAATGGCCTTTTCCAATTTCTGATTCTACAGTTGGCTTACAATTATTTATTATGGAAGTGAGGGTGGAGATACTGGATAAATCTTGTCACATTGATTTCAGAATATATCTGTCTAGTTTAGAATTTCATTCAGAATTTTCCATCCTTGTCTCTTGTATGTGTAACTAGAAAATAAAACATCAGTGCTTACCTACTGGAACATAAACAGGGAGAGAAAGAGGGCCATAGATGATGCAAAGATTTGCTTGAGCTCTATCTAAGCAATGCTGTCACAGTAATTAGCTACCTCTTTCCCTATACCTGTATTCCCTCAAAAGCATATTAACTACCAGGTGACTTACACTGGCAAGTGTCAGGGTGGACTATGGTCCATCATTTTTCCATGGGCTTTATATCACAATCAATAAAGTATCAAAGATTGTATCTCCTTGCCTTAAAAAAAAGGCAAATCAGACTTTGGGAAACTACTTGGGCAACTCTATGCTGCTTTCTAGGCAGCATTTTGGAAAATAGTTTGTCCTTTCCTTCTCTGAAAGACTGAGAGGGAATGATTGGCCTAAGACCAGTCAAATGGTTTTCATGCCTAAAGTAGGATTATAATTCAAGTTTACCTACTTCTGGTCTAACATCTTAACCAGAAGATCAAAGTAGTTCTCAGGCCAAACTGATCATGACCGCTCAGTTCCATTACAGTGTTTCTAGCATAGTAGGCTTGATGGCTTAAAAGGCTTCCAATTCTATAATTTTATTATTATTGTTATGGTTGTTGTTTTTAGAGCTCTCTTTTGAAGTAAATTAGACTGAGATGTAGTAATGACTACTAAATATCTTAAGATCTTTTGTAGTGTAGATCTTTACACTTACCTAAGCAAATCTAACGACCTGTTCACTATATCACTTACATACTTATTGGAAATCTTAGTAATAATGAAGAAGTTTTGAGATCAAGAAGTATTCACTACATTGGATTTTTCTTTGTGACATTTACTGCCAGTTGAAAAAGTGAACAATTATCTAGTGCACTATGCTTGATTACCAGTCATTTCAAGCAAAAAGTAGTGAACTTGTGAGAAATTTGTGATGCTTTTTTTCTTTATATGCCATCCTTGCTTAATTAGCTAATTGTTTAATGAACTTCTTGGAATTATAGACAGATGGTACTGATAATGGAAACTGAGTTTTTCTTTACAATTAGTGGTCGTATGTAGTTTTAATATAGGGGAGTTGATGTTTTGCACTTAAAACATCCTATTGTGGTTTTCTTTGCAGACACAGTTATAAAAATGTGTACAAATGTGCACAAATATCTATTAACATCTATGTTATTATGCATTCCATTTTAGTTTTATATATTTAAATCTATTTCAAAAACAAGAAAATTAAGAAAAGTAAAATCAAAGATAGTTCTTTACTTGAAGAAAAAGTTGGAAAGTGTCAAAAGGCATATGGGAAGAGGAATCATTTTGTTTATTCACCCAGATGGATAATGACACAGAATTAATGTTTACAAAGAATTTTACAAAGTTTATAAAGATTGTCAACAAATGGTGCTATAGAAGTATCAACTTGATGTTTGCAGTGAGGATGGACATGCTAGATAACATGAATTTTATATTAACAAAAAGAAGGTGAAGTTCTTACTTGGATTGTTTACTCAGTGCATATCAGCTTTTGAAGGAGAATAAGTTATTAAGAGTTAGAAAATAATAATAAATAGGATACAAAGGAAGTTCAACTATTTGAATGAACTTCCTCTCTGCTTTCCCTGTCTGCTTTCTTAGATGTTCTCAATTAAGCTGTTGCCTCTTATATAATTCAGCATAGTATCCCATAGATAGTGTGTTCTCAAATATGTATTCATTGTCACATAGACAATGGAGAAAACTATTTTACTTTTTAAAAATCCATCACAATAGTTCCATCCAATTAAACTTCATAGTTTACATAATTTCATACCTGCATTTTGTTAATTTTATATTATGTTGGGGAAAATGTAACATGAAAAATTGATATCATATGTGTGATCATATACTTTTGTACAAGTACCTTGTGAGATTTTGAACATATTGAATCAATTGTTTGATTTAGACCTATTTATTCTTCTATGATACCCTCTTTGTGTAAATAAACAGAATGCAACTTGCCTGCTTCCCATTGAGTGATAGCTTTAGGACAGAGTGTTGGGGTGAATAGGAACAGAGATGATAACTTCATTGGATTCTCTTTTGCTGCAACCTGAAACTTGCAAGGAGTGTACTTCATTGCACTGACACTTTCTCCAAAACGACTCTGATGACTTCAGGCAATTTAAGCATATGGATACTATTATCAAATAAGTTGACTTGAAATATTTTTGCAGATACGTTTTGTACAAAGGTGAAATCGTGAGTTATATTGGTGTTGTTGAATTTCTGCACCTTACTTATTATGTAATATTTTTAAAAGTTGTTATTTCAGAATATTTTCAAGCACTCTTGGGTTCCAACTTTTCTGAAATGAGAAAAATCATAAAATAAGAATGGATTATGTGCTACATATAAAATAGACTACATTATAAATTATGTTATGCTAGGTAACAAAATAATGGTATATCTCTCTCCTCTTGATTCTAATGTGTGAATATATCATCCAATTTTATATTATAGACTAGTTCGATACTCCTGCTTCGCTACAGTTTTTAGGGAGTTAGTTTTTAGGGAGGAAAATAAGGGGGGGGCGGAATTCTGCCTCCGCCTACCAGCATCCATCAGTATGCATGTGGCTACCATCCTGTCAGTGTGTGAGAGACTTTAGGGCTGTTTGGAAATTGAAACAGTATTTGTTGTGTGAGCAAGGAGACAGCAAGGAGCCTGGGTGTGGTTTAGCTCAACTATTCTATACTAAAGCTGGTTGGTGCTCTGAAACTAAAACTGAAACTTCTCTCCTCTGTGTTTTGCATTTGGAACAGATTGCTTCTCAGGTGGGGAGGGGGAGTAGAACTCCTTAGCATCACAGTGTGTTAATAATAATATATAAAACACTAATGCTCTGGTGGTCATTTCAAAAAATCCTTTCTTTGTGAAAGAAGCCAAGAGGAACATAAGAAGCCAAATTTCAAGTTTGTAGGTTCTACGGTTCTGGAGATTTTGTGATGATGTGTGAGTGGTATTTTGCTTATATATATATAGATTTAATATACTTTCTATATTCTCCATTAGAATATGGTGGTACTTTAATAAAATATCTTGATTTTTACTCACTGCAGTTAAGTTATGCTGTAACAGATATTTTTTAAAAATGTACTACATCTTAAAATCATTTTTCTTCATTGTCTTATTACTTTGAGGACTCTGCCAGTATTTTAAAATAACAAATCCTCCCCAATTCTCCCTTATTTCAGAAAATACTACTCCCTATTGGATCACAAACATTGCTTAGCCCAACTTTCTGCATGTAAATACTGAACATCATGCTCCATATTCCTGGTTATATTGGTTGCTGTAATCTAATCTCATGTTCCCACCTACAGTAAATATATTAACACTAAGATGAAGTTTATCTCCATGAGCATTTGAAGTAAGTACAATTGCCAGGAAAAAGTTTGCCTGTCATAACAAGAGAAATTCTGAAATCTTTTCTGCTAAGCTGCATTTCTGTCTTTGTGCATCCATTCTGGAAAGGAAGGAAGGAAGGGAGGGAGGGAGGGAGAGAGAGAGAAAGAAAAGGGGAAGGAAGACAGACAGACAGACAGACAGACAGAAAGCTCTTCTACTGAAGCATCTTGACTTTTGTAGTTTAAAGTTCCTTTGGCTTATAGTCTATATGTGTGTGAATAAATAATGCAGCAGTGTTCAAACACAAAAATACTGGGTCTCATTGTCACAAGAAACCTCAGAGACTTGCCTGGCATAGTTGAAGAGACAGAAGTTTCTTTTTGTTATGAAAAATGTTTTTGTAAAGAACAAAATGGGGGGGGGAGTAACTGCTACAGAATACTTGATGGGCACTTTAATCTTCTATTAATATGCAAATGTTGCTCTTTAGAACCTCTGTTAGAGATTTTTTTCCCTCCCCTATCAAGCTATTTGAAAATAGTTCTTTTCTCCCAAAGGTCCTTCTTGCTTGAGTCTAAGAGAAACACTGTTTTCTATACCACATTCCCAAGGCCCTCTTGTTGGCATCATTTTCATTTGAAATTATATGGAGTTTATTGAACCACATTTGTAAAACATTCCACAGTTGATTTTCTTTTAAAGATCTCCTTTAATAGAGCCAAGTCCCCTGCTGATCTGTGTCGAGTATGTTAAAGGAAATCATCTCAAACAAGAAGAGCAATGAAAAAAGAATGCAAAAAAATGCGGATATAAGGAAGTCAACCCCTCCCCTATGTAATCTTAGCTTCATAATCAACTTAGAGTAGATGTGATTATCTGGTAATACATGCATACACATTATCTGGTAAGCATTAAATGTTCAGAAAATGTTTCTTCTTCTAATATATCTGTCATAAATATGACCTCTAGAGTTAACATACAGTAGAAAGAGCTACACTTGTGTATAATATTCTTACTAGTGGCTGTTTCCCTCCTATTAAAATAGACCCCATCACTTCTTTTTAGTAATATACCTAATATTCTAAAATTTCCACCATAAAGGGGGAAAAATCTGAAGAATAAAAACTCACTTGCTGTTATAGAATATAAAATTGAGACATTTTGCACTCTGCTTTATAAAACCAATTTGGGGGCAGGCCATTTCTGGATATCTGTTGAGTAGTCCAAGCACTTTTTTTCTACATTCATTCTTTTTTCTTCTTTCCAAATTATAGAAAGAAAGCAATGGACAAAGGACATGCATCTGTCGTACATTACTACAAACCGGCTGAGCTGTCATTTTAAAAGACATCATATAATATTAATGTTAGCAGCTCTGCATATTTTTGTTTGAAATAATCTTTATAAGTATGTTATCCTTACACTGAATGCTTTCCTTCTTTCCTATATGTTTACGTATATAAACGTGTGTAGATAGAGATAGAGATAGAGATAGAGATATGTATGTATGCGTGTGTACACCCAAACACAAATACAGGATGGTGTCTATCAGCTTCAAAGATATTGACACCCCCCTCCAAAAAAAAATTTTGCTTAAAAAGTTACTGGAAAAACAGTAATGCTCATAGATTTTGCACATAAATATCTGCAAGTCAATGTGTGTAATATGTGAGAATACTGGGGGCTAATTCTCTGCTATGCAACCATCCATGTGATTTTCAAATCGTACTGAGTTCTTAATTACACACACTTTTTATTTGTTATGCTCATTGCACAAAGACTTCTTCTCAGGCTGTACTATGAAATGTGAAGCAAGTATCAGGAAAAATGGCAAGGAAATGTCCTAAACAAAATGCCACCTACACAGATGTATGTTTCAGACAGCTCTGCCGCCAAGAAAAAAAAAAGAACTGTTTTTCTAGAGATGCCCCAAAACTGAATTTTTTAAATCTAATAATAGCTCAGAAGCTCAGCTTTGCAGTTTGCATTGTGTGATGCCCAGGGGGGCTTATGTCTTGCAGCAGACAAGCAATATGATCCTTGTGTTATATAGAATTCAATGTTGCCAGAGCCAAATGCTGGCCATAGTTTGTTTTTCAAAGAAAAGTAAGAAAGCATGGATCCCTCCCTGGGAGAGTCATCTGAAAAGGCCTGGCCTTGAATACTTACATACTGTGTTTTCTATGGCTTGCCTAAATGAGTAATATGGCAGAAAGGAAAAGAACTCAACATGGAAAAGCCCAAGCAGAAAAAAACTGCAGCATCTGTCATTATTTTTTTTCTGAAAGTCTTATTTAGGTTTTCACAAAAACAAAATACAAATAAAACATCTTT
This sequence comes from Pseudonaja textilis, assembly GCF_049901715.1. NCBI lineage: Eukaryota > Metazoa > Chordata > Lepidosauria > Squamata > Elapidae > Pseudonaja > Pseudonaja textilis. The sequence goes on along the minus strand of NC_141991.1, from coordinate 211,822,795 downwards.
TTTGAAAATAGCATGGTCCCAGGTTATCACTTCTTCATACAGACACCAAATTCAATTTCATGCTCATTTTTATATTCTATTCCACATCTTATTACCGTTTTATATTTTCTACATAGTTTTTCCCCTCTTTTAATTTTCTCAACTTTATTTTAATTATCTCATCTCAATCAAATTTATATATTTATATATTTATACTTTTGTCTGTCCTGTTTCAATTTCATATTATCTTTTCTTATTAAACAAAATTTTTCTTGTTGTTGCCAATTGGAGTATGACACCTTATATCTTTTAATTTTATCCATTCAAACTCTTATTTAAGCTTCAATGTATACCTTTAAGATTATAGCATTCAATATAATACATGACTTCAAATCGAGTTCTGCTTGGTACATTCTTAAAATAGAGACTATATTCTTAAAAAGAAAAAATTATATATATATGTAAATAAAGCACACATTCCATTCCAATTCAATTCTATCATTAATATTCATTAAAATCTTAACATCTTTAACATTTCTTTTCAATTAAATATCATACTTCCTTGGGAACACTTATAAACTTTCCATAGTTAATTATTTTTTTCCCATATTTCTCACTTATATTTTTATAAATCATTACTAATAATTAAAAATGTTCCCATTTAATTCTCTCAATCATTTTAATTCATTTATTTATTACCAAACATTCAACTACATTACAGTAAATATTTTATCCATCATTTTAATCATATTTTCTAAAATTATTTCTGTTTATAATATAACAATGCTATCTTATGTACCTTTGCAGAATCCCTTTTGCAATTAAATTTTCACCCATTATCTCCAAACAAGCTTATGGTTACAATCCTTATATTTTTTTCCCTGTTTCTCCATTTTTTGTTTCTGTCTTTTACAACTTCTTTTCCTTGCCTTCTTCCCTCTCTTCTTCTCCCTCCCCTTTTTACCCCTTTGTCTCTCTACTTCTAACTCTCTCATCTGTAATCCTCTCTTCTGTTGCTTTCTAATATTATACTTATCTTTCAAATTCTTCTTCTTCTTTTTGGTTGTTTTTTCTAGTCTTAAACCTTTCACTCTCTTTCCCCCCTTTTCCTTTTTCCCCCCACTTAAAATTATTTGATCATTAAAGATAGCTTCTTCTTTGTCCCAATCTTCTTTTATTCTTTATTTTCTCCTTTCCTGATTTTAAAAACTTTTAAATATCCAGAAATCTTTATTATCCCTTTGATTGTTATTTTCAGCTTAGATGTCTATTAATGCCAAAGTGGATTTTTTTCAATTTCTTGCTTAAGTCTCTTAGTTGTCAGTATAAGGAAGGGAAAAAAAAAAACCTATTCCTTTCCCTTCTCTTTCCCTTCTCTCTCTCCTTCGCAGCTTCAAAATCTTCTTTGGGAACAATGTTATTAAATTTAAATTCCAGGGTACCTTATTTGTTGCTTTTGCTGTTTGACCCGGTCAACCAAAACTTTCTCTTCTTATCTTCCTCCTGCACATTCTTTTCCGATCAAGTTCTTCTTTGTGGTGGCTATTTCTGTCCACCACTACAACTGCCTTTGGGAAAGGGAGTAATGGCCAGCTGGGGAGGAGAGATGTGGCTCTCCTCAACCCTGCAGGCAGTCTCCCCCTTCTTCACCACCTCTATGGGGTGGCTTAGCCTCGAAACCAGCTGGCTCGGGGTGCTCCAGTGGCGAGCATGGATCGAAGCCTCACAGAGATGAGGTTTTGATCTGTTGCCAAAGAAGCTCAAACCGGAAGTCCCACATCTGTCATTATTATGAAAAAAAGATGCAATTTTCCATCATTGATTTAGGGGACAAAAAGTACTGTGACATTCTGCCCAATCTGGCTGTGATTACATGAGTAGCTTTCCATGCATTAATTTAAAACACCTGACTTAGAATAGGGTACTAATTACCCAATAATGGCATTCATATGCAAATATAAATGAAGGGTAACAACATAAATAACCTATATATATTTCCAGGACAACAAACCAAAAATGATTCCTTGGTATTTTTTTTCTTCCAAATGTAATTGTTATATTATTAATATAGTACTGTGACTTGAGTCTGACCAACAATGTTATATTGATAAAAGATATATAAGCCTGATAGGTCTTATATAGCTTTCCTTAAACTGAATTTTACGGTTAGTAACTTAATGAATTCAAAACATACATCTGGGGCCCAAGCACTCTCATTAAAGAATAGCATATTTCATGGATGCCCTCAAGAGCGTATGTCAAAATCTCCATGATGAGCACATAATTTAACCATTGATGTCCAACCCATTCTCTACATGCATTTAACATCACCACATATATACTTTAAAAGGAGCAGAGCCTCAGCCATGACATTGCATCTGCCTTCTTGCAAATGTTGATCTCTCCTTTGGACATTACTGGCATCTTTTCTAATTTTCTACAGGATTACAAAATAGGGAAGCTTTTCATTCTAAGATCTTAACGTTGCAGCTGTTACAATATTCATGAAACCAATCTGCAAGACATATGTGAAGACCTCGTGAAACCAGCTGCAATTCATGCAATGCTATTTGTATATTGTAAAAAAAAAATTTTCTGGAATGTTCATTTTAAGCCTTCAAACAAATTATTTATCATTAGAAGGAGACTTCCCACCAGGCAAGACTCAGCAGTGCAAGCTGAAAAAGACCTTTGACATAACACCAACATAACATAAACCGAAACATTATCAATGAATACCTCCCATGCATTGAGAAAATATGTAAGGATTATAGAAATGCTACATAAAATCAACAGTGTGGTTTACCTCACTTAACACAACATATGATCAACTAGAAACTATGAGCAAAAACAAAGCAAAAGAAATCCATATAATTAGAACTGAGCGCTGACGGAAAAGTGAATATGTAAAGACTAAGTTATAATCTTTCCCATTTCATGTTCTACAAGGGAATTGGTAGCAAACTTATGAAGAGATAAGGTAAGAAAATTAAAGAAATAGCTCTGCTGAAAGAAAGGCAGTTCGGATAAAACATGTACTGTATTTGCTTCTTTAATTACACCGCCTACTCTTAAAGCCTTGTTTTACTTTTAATAAGACGGAGTCTTCTATACCATTTTCCCACTATGAGCTCACCCTATCCCAGCACCTGGGGAAAATACCAGGTTTCAAGTGTTCTCCAGAAGGTTAAAGAGGGGCACCTGTTAGATCTCCAGGGCAAGGAGATTCCACAGGCAGGAGCCACAATAGAAAAAGCATGAAGCTAATACATCAATAAATTTATGGGTCCATTCTATTATGTACAAGATTATCTTAACCCGAATATCAACCTATGTTAAAGAAGTACTCATAATCCCCAAAGTCCTGAGGGCTCCCACCCTTATTAGTCTTCCAGAGGCCTGTGAAAACTTGGTTCTTTAGCCAGGCTTTGGGTAAGGATAGAGCTGAGTCCAGCAAATGCAAATATAGAATTGGGAGTGCTGTTGTTGGAATATATGGTGTTGTGGATTCAATTGGTCATATTTATTCTGTTTTTATGTAATGTCATTGTAAACCATCTCATATTATCACATCAGCCTTATAAATTTTCTAAGTAAATAAATATACTTTCCCCTTTGTATCAGTTGTGTATGATTTAGAGGTAGTATGTCTATCTAAGTTGCTATACCTTCTACTGTGTCATTTTTTTAAAGTTAAGAAGCTTGTTTTTTTATGGCATTTCCAAATGTTACTAGACCTTTATTGAATGTGGTGGCTTCTGGTTTCATTCACAAGAGTATTCATCTCAGTCCAAACTTATATATTCCAGTTTGGCTATTAGTAAACTCCATGTTTAATGTTGTCTTAAATCTCAAATTCAAAGAAGTTAAAAATATCAAATGGATTGAGAATAGAGATTAGTTATTATCTGCTTCTCTGTACATAATTAGCATTATTCCAGAAGATTAAAGGACAAATTGTGGTCTCATTGCCCTGTCATCTATCCCCTTTGTTCTTCTTGCAGCTCTACAACAGTGGTGGGATTCAAATTTTTTTACTACCAGTTCTGTGAGCGTGGCTTGGTGGGCGTGGCAGGGAAAGGATACTGTAAAATCTCCAGCCAGAGGTGGTATTTGCCAGTTCTTCGAACTACTCAAAATTTCCGCTACCGGTTTTCCAGAACTGGTCAGAACCTGCTGAATACATCTCTGCTCTACACCCTGGTGGGGACTAAGCATCTGTATGTGGGGTCAGAGTTAGAGGTAAACATCTTTTTCTCTTGAAATAGGAATTTTGTATTCTAAATCATTTTCAAGAATTCTACTTGAATTCTTTATATAGACAGTGATACAGTGGTGGGGAAGGACCACAGAAAAGCTCTACATCACAACTTTCAATAATCATTTAGAATTTAGAATAGAAGAGAGCTGGAAGGGATCTTGGAGATCTTCTAGTCCAGCCCCCTGCTCAAGCAGGAGAACCTATACCATTTCAGACAAGTGACTGTCCAGTCTTTTCTTAAAAACCTCCAATGATGAAGCGCCCACAACTGACTAGAATTTATGTAGTTCCAAATATAAGTTTCAGTGTCCTTTTTGTTACTAATAATGTACATTACTATAATAATGTATTTTAACCTAAGTATTCTATCCATATGAACCTAAATTTAAATGTGTGCACAATCACATAGTAGAGGCAAAGCTATCTATTTTATATTTTTGTTTATGTGTGTGTGGGTTTTCTTTTGTTGTGCTGAAACTCCAAAGGAAGTATCATGTTTTAGAAAGAAAAGAAATTATATTTTTTTCTAACTCTCTAAGATAACTGCATGAAAGCAAATGTTTTCAAGTCAGTCTGATGTCATGAATCATATCTGTCGCCAAGATGAAAAAGTGATCTTAATTAGAATTAAACTAGTCTTGTATTTATTCATCTACTGAATTAACTTACAGCTTCAACAGTAATTATCACCTTTCAATTCTATTACCAAATTGTCAATAAAGAAATGTTATATAGGTTATTTATGGTTTACTTATTCTGTGAAGATATATAAACACATAACTAGAGCCGATTAAAATATTAAACCTGCTTCATATGCTCAGAATAAACCTGTGCAGCTTTGACATTTGTAAATTAATATACAATATCTCATCTCAGTAACATATTTATATCCCAGCTCTCCCTAACCTCAAGATATATTGGTTGGAAACTGTAATTCTACATATCGGAATAGCATCTGATAGGGGAAAACTGTTTTGCAAGAGGATAGAGATAAACTGAGACCGATAACTGAAGAAAAAATAATTTTGATTTGTGAAGATGCCTACAAAATATTTGTTTAATTTAGTTATGTATATTTGGATTTACCAGTTTCACAGGGTTTGCAAAGTTCAGTGACTGCATGAAATGTCCAAATATTGATATTGATTTTTTGCTTTGTACAATGCAGTATAATTCACTTCAATCATAACCTCAACTTTATGCATTAATCACATTCAATATCTTCCATAAGATCTTAAGGTCACCATATCAACCTTTGTTATATGATACTGACCTTTATTCTCATATATAATTTTAACAAAATATTTTTCTTATCCCTGCATAATATTCCATTGGCTCTACTAACCTTTCTTTGCTAATTGATGACAGTAATAGGGGACATACAGTGCACTTCAGAAAGACCCCCTTCGCTTTTGTTGATTTTGTTATGCTGCTGCCTGATTCTACAGTTGTTAATCTACATTCAGTATGCCATATGACAAAGTGAAAACATTATTTTAGAAATGTAAACTTATTAAAAAGAAAAAAACCTGAAATATCACTCACTGTTTTGCAGTGATTCTATTTCTTTTGCAACTCTACTTCTTTTGCAATCCCAGTCCTTCCACTTGTCAACATGTAAATGAATGCCTAGGAAAAGTTTATCTGTCAATTTGGAATAGAATATCACTAATGTATTGATGATACTCAGTTGGAAGAAGATATTCTTGACTAGCTTTTCACAGTATTCAAAGAATAGTAGAGGGACATTATATATGAGTCACCTTGTTCTTTATTTCCAATGATTTGTCACCCCAACTTGCTTAAAATCTTATTACACTTTTCATTGCTCATTGTATGCTGCCACATGTTAACTAGGTTTTATAAAAAAAATTCTGGAACTGTGTTCTTGAAGACTAATGGGTAAAAAAATGAAAAGTTTATAAACTGATACAAATCAGGAGATACAGGCATTCTCTTCCTCTTTTCTCACATCTTTTATAGCTGGATGTCCCGATTCCTACCCTGTTTAAGCTTATGGTAACTTTCTTACATCTGGTAATCTCCATCGTACATTGAATTTCTCAACGTAATGAAACTGAAAGGCACTACTTTGGGACAGAGACAGAACAGATAAGTAAGCAGCAAAGAAAAAAGCTGACCCAGCCACTCCTAAGTTATAGCCTTAAACAAGATGGTACAGTTTTACCTTCTATTTATGAATATAATGTACACTCATGCTCTAATTCTTCATAAGCATTAAAATGAAAAGGATCAGGAGCAGACTATCTTTATGCAGTAAGTAATAGGCAAGAAAATCATTCCTGGATATTCTTTTTACCCTTTTTTACTTATTGATGGGGAATTTTCAGCAACCACAGCCTCAATTCTTTAATTTGGTGGCCTTTGTTTGTTGGTTCATTAGATTAACATCCTAACTTTATTTTTCAGAAGCTAAGAGAAATGTACATATCTCTGGAGACAAGAGATGAAGAGAGATTCTCAACTGTTTTTTTTTCCCAAATACTATCCTTCATTTTTTTAAATTTATTTTTAATTTTAATTTTGAGAATACAGCACAGTGCATCCAAGTTATCCTTGTTATACATATATATACATTCTACTTCATCATTTATAATCTCCTTATTTAAAATATTAATTACTAAATAATCTAATCATAACTACTAATATTTTGAACTTCTCTTCTACTATATAACCATTGATAAAATTTATTCCAAGTTTTATAATATTTAGACTCTGATTTTTATTTGTAAAGTTAACCTATATGATTCTGCATATGCCATAATTTTTCTTATTATTTCTGTTTCTGAAGGTATAATTTCATTTTTCCAATATTGTTCATATAATATTCTAACCACCGTCAATGCATGTACTATTAGATATATTATTTCCTTCTTAAATTTTTCAGATATTATATCAAAAAGAAAAAAATTCTGGTTTAAATGGAATACATTTTCCCACCATTTGTTCTATCCATGTTTGAATCAGTCTCCAATATTTTTTGCAGCATTGCAAGTCCACCACATGTGAAAAAATGTGCCTGGTTCATCTTTACACTTCCAACAATTTGGAGATATATTTTTAAACATTTTAGAAAGTCTTGCTGGTGGAAGATGCCATCTGTAAAACATCTTATAAAGATTTGTTTATAAGTCATAGCCAATGTTATTTTTTTATTTGTGGTCCAAAGTTTTTACCATTTAGCCAATTCAATATTATAACCAAAAATTTTGCCCATGCTACCATTGTTTCTTTAACATGTTCTTCCTCAAGTTTGTATTCTAATAAATATCTATACAATATTTTTATTAATTTATCATCTGTCTCTAACAATAGCTTATATAGAATTGTTAATTATTTATTAAAACCCCATGTTTTTCTGTCTTGTCTATATCCTGATTGTATTTGTAAATCAGACTACAATTCTATATTTACCCCTTGTTCTACTAGTTCTAATCTAGTTTTCAGTACTCCTTGTTCATTCAGTATATCTCTATAAATTACTATTTTCTCCATATTTATCAAGTTTGGATGTATAAATGCTTCCAATATGGAAAGCCAAATAGGTATTTTCATGTAATTTTGATATTTGACTTTGTTCCAAACTGTAAATAGTGCCTGTATTAAATAGTATCTCTGGAAATAATTATGTGTTGTATCTTTTCTGTACCATATTTTAAAAGGATCTAAAGTCATTGTACACAATTAAAAAGTGTACAATTAAAATAATTCAAAATAAGTATTTATTTTATGCTTTTAAATAAACAATGCAAACTGCTACATCATTTCAATGTCACTTTATATTGTTCTACATACATCTATAAAAAACACAACAGCTCTTATCAACTAAAACCAGATCATTACTGATAATAGTTTATCAGGACTGATAATAGTTTAGCACATCCTATTCATAAAACAGTGGAAACATAGCCCTAGTAAAGCAAGATTATTGAATCTCATAAATATATGCTTGCCATCATGTATTTCTTTCACGATTCAGAGAATCTTGGTTGGTAAACAACTTCATGTTGGTTTATGGTCAGTCGTGGATCCAATGTTATTCCTTTGACTTTTTGGCCCCAATTTGCTGCAGAGTTGCATATTTGTCTTCATTCACTTCTATTAGCATGAAATATTTTCAACCCTCCATTTTCTTAGCTTTTATTTGCACAACTGGACGGGGCAGACTTAACACATCTTTTTTTTAAAAAAAGGCTATTGGTCTGCATTGGCCAATCCTCAAAAGTAAAAAGGCCCTATTATTAATAGAATAAAAACAGGTCAACTTTACCACAAGAAGGAGAGAAGGAGACATGAATATTTTCATATAGACAGTGCCAAGTTCCCTGGGTGATTATATAGCACATGTGCCTCTTGCACATCGGGATTTTTTTTGGCAAGCCTGCATTCAGAATCATAATGGCATTAAAAAATAGAATGCATGTCTGTGGATCAAGAGAAAAGAAAACCAAAGTAAATGGGAAGCATCCCCTGAACAGGAGGAATCTTTCTAACCTCAAAATGTTCCATTCTTCTATTTTGTTTTTCAGAGGATGTTTTCCTTTTAATGTTTCAAATTGAAAAAATCCCCAAAGGATAGAGTAGACCATAGAGGAGCAGACTGGAATTTTCCTTGAATGATTCATATTCATATTCAGAGCAGTTTTTTCTAATAAATAAAAGTTCCTTCCATGTTGTTCAGCCAGTTCTTTCGCTATATAAATGTTTTGCAATTTTTGTACTCTAACATAGCTAATAATGAAAACAATCATTCAATTGTCCACCTAGAATGGCCTCACCCTTTCATCTGTATCTCTCTGATCCAACATCTGAAAGACATTGAATATTTTAAAGATATTTTCTAGAATGCATGAGGTCAATAGTTTTCAGTGTTTTCAATGAACCCATAATGAACCACCACTGCCTGTAATTTTTCCTTCTACAAGTTTGTTGGGTGACCCTTAAGCAAAGTCTGGCATCCAACTTGAGCAAATAAATAACAAGAGGTATTATACAAGAGAGGTGCCAGAACTGCATTCTGCAATTTCACCATAAGGAATAAAAATCTGTCCACATACAGGCAGTCCTTAACTTATGATCACAATTGAGCCCAGATTTCTATTGTTAAGTGAGACATGTGTTAAATGAATTTTGTCCCATTTTACAACCTATCTTGTCACAGTTGTTAAGTGAAACACTGCAGTTGATAAGTTAGTTGTTAAGTGAATCTGGCTTCCCCACTGACTTTGCTTATCAGAGGATTGCAAAAGGGACACAGCAATGGTCATAAATAGGAAACAGTTGCCAAGCATCTGAATTTTGATCATGGAGATGCTGGAACAGTCATAATTGTAAAAAATGGTCATAAGTCACATTTTTCAGTGCCGGTATAACTTTGAATAGTCACTAAATGAACTGTTGGAAGTTGAGGCTTTCATCTCTATTTAATAATTTTAAAATTTGTTTTCCCCCCTCTCTCTTCCAGTAGTGGTATTCAGCTGGTTCGCAGCGGTTTGGGCGAACTGGTTGTTAAATTAATCCCCCTCCCACTAACAAAGCAGTAACAGAGTGGCCAGCGTGAAGGAAGGAGAAGGCCACTTTCCCCTTTTCTTCTCTCTGCTCCTCCTCATTCCCTCATGCCGGTCACTCCATTTCCCATTTCTCCATTGCAACCCAGTGCCCAGGATCCACTTTGATAACAGGGGCTGTAATTTAACCACTGATTCACCCAGGGTCAGGTTGGCCATTGCAGGAGGCTTATCCTGTATGTGCAGCAGAGTGGAGGATGGGGATGGGTGACAGCCAACCTGATCTGGATGAACCAATTGTTAAATTATTTGAATCCCACCACTCCTCTCTTCAATATATGTATGTGTCTGTGTGCCTGTGTGTGTTTGTTCTGATGGATGTGGTGTGTGTTATTGATAATCTTTCATGATATTTAAACTATTTTGAATAATGGACATCATTATATTTAGTGATAATGATGTTATCAGTATTGTATGAGAAAAGACTTTTTCTAATCATCTTCCAATTCTCCTTCTTTATTAAAATTTCAGTTGCATGAATTCCAATCACTACATTTCATTTTAAAGGATCTAAAGTCATGTCTGTTTGAGGGCATTTCTTGAGAGAAAAGGAAAGAAAATGGTGTATTGAGTGATTAGGTATACTTATCACCAGTATGCAGCTTTTTATAAGCTGCTCAGAACAAAATTCTATAACACTGATATTTCATCATCAAAACTTGACTATTTATTGTCATTCAATTTCAAGAAGAATGGAACAACATGCAGATTATGTCTGTTCTGAAACTTAAAAACTGATATGCTGGGATTCATTAGAAACAGTGTGTCCTCAAAAAAGGGAAGACTTTTTTTCTTTAAAAAAGGCTTAACAAAAGTTCTGAGACTGTTTCCAAGCCCCAAACATGGAATTTCTTAGACCTCCCACCTTTTCTTCTATCTCACTGAAATCAGCAGTGAACTGACTGGCTAAGAAAGGTCACACGTTGAAATAAATGGTTGTGGTTTCTTGTGCATTAGGATAGCTATCAAACTTGTTTGTCTCTGCCTCCCACTCCTGATTAGCATAAGGTCAAAGGAATGGTTTGAATGTTTCATTGGCTATTATAACAATTTCATTGACTATTATGAACCAAATGTTCTTCTGACTTACATATTTTGCATAGTCAGCTCTGCATCATATGCAAAAATTTCATGCAATTTTGATCAGCTGCCAAATGCACATATTTAACATGGAAACTGTTGCTTTTATATTTGTGCTTTGCTTACATTGTATGTGTGTTATTATTGCATTCTTATATATGCATAAATATATTATTATTAGTTAAGTTTATATGCCATCTGACCAACAGCTTTGGGTGGATACAAATGAAAAAATATGGATCTAACGAGAGGGGGAGAGAGAGGGAGAGACTGAAAGGGAGAGAGAGGGAGAAAGGAAGAGAAAGCGGGGAGAGAGAAATTACAGTGCTATATTTAGGCAAAGCTTATATGTGCTCTTTAAAACCAGAATTATGTTTCTGACCAGAAAAACACATCTGTGTTAATTTAATTTAAGGTATTTTTCTGTCTACTGTGTGTTTCCTGAGCTAATTTCATTTGCCATTATCAGTTTAACTTTTTTCTTAATTTTACAATGAGAAAATTGGGGTTTTTTTTAGTTGATCTGGACAACCTTTAAAAAAAGAAGAAAAGTAGTAATTAATTAAGTTTAAATTAGGTACCCAGGAAAGCAACTCAGGAAGATCATTGTCATGAGTATACTTCATATGATTGAAAACTCATCTTTGCATAAATAATAAATTGTATCAATTTTCAACCTATCAAACTCATTATTCATTATGCTGTAAGCTTATGGAATACTTCTGAATTATTTTATCTCCATCTATTGGTTAACAACAAGACAAGAGATCAATATTCAGACAAGAATATCTCTATTACAAAGTCTAATAGCCATTATAATGAGCTATAATCCAAGTATATCTTGTATATATCCAGAACTATATAAAATATCAAAAAGTCATCCTATAAAGTCTCCTTCTCTTTTTTCCCTTAGTAACTTCCATTTTCTTCAAGTTTGAGCTGACTCTACAAGTCAAATATTCATGGGTAACATTCAGATTAAGGAAGGTGATAGAGTCAATTCACAGTGGGGCAGTGGTTAGAATGCAGTATTGCAGGCTAACAGTGCCCACAGCTAGGAGTTCAATTCTGACTGGCCCAAGGTTAACTCATCTTCCATCCTTCACTGGTAGGTAAAACGAGGAGCCAGATTGTTGGAGCAATATGCTGACTCTATAAATTGCTTAGAGAGGACTGTAAAGCACTATGAAGTGATATATAAGTCTAAGTGCTATTGCTAATACTAGTGCTTTTATTACTGCTTCCATGAACATTCAGCAGCATGCTTGAGGTAAAAGTTTTCCAAAAGAGCAAGAAAACTGTCTTAGCATTATAATTAAAGCCTTTCTTTATGTCTCTGCATTAAACATTGATTCAATCACAAAAGAGGCATAGATTTAATGCTACAACTTGTTTGGACCTCTTTTACATATATATGTCTACAGAAGTGTAACATTTGTCTACAGAAGTGTAACACTCAGTCAAACCATAAAGATACTATTTACCCAACATCTATTACATCTTGCCACCATCTGAATAATTTCACTGATTTTTTTTTTGAATTGCCTGATGACTTTGTTTGTATTATATTTTCAGAAATAAAGCATTGTTATATTTGGGACCAGATTATGTGAAGGACATCTTTTCCCAGTTATAACTATCTGACACATCAGAACAAGAAAATGTGTCATCTTTTGGATCTCCTCTTTTAAGTACATCCATCTAGTAAAGAAGGATCTTCTCTGTGATGGCTCCCTCTCTAAGGAACATTATCCATGCAGAAATAAGATTGGCCCCCTTTTTTACTTTTTAAAGGCCTTGAAGAACTGCTTTTGCCAAGGGGCCCAAAGACCCAGGATGATATGAATTGGTTGGTTTTATTGTTGTTGTCGGGGGTGGGTGTTATTGAGTTTTGTATTGGGGTTATATTTCTGTATGTTACCAAAATGAGTTATATAAATTTTCTTAATATCATATCATCATATCTATGGTTAAGAGAATAGTCAAAAATGACACCACACGCTGCATGGTAATTATGTTTGCTGTTATTACATTGCTGTAACATCCATGTGTTTCTGCAGCAAAAACAAAGACTGAATTCAAATAAAGTTAGGCCTATCTGAAATCAATTTCCACTGAAATCAATAATATTTAAATAGTACTAACTTTTCATACTGATTTCACTGGAAACCAGATTAAACTAACTTTGTTTTGTTGCAGTTGTCTATAGAGATTTTCAGTCATCAAGGTCATGGTTGTCCCAAAGGTGCTTTTGTTTAAAGAGGCAACTGGACTTTATGGTTTATCTTTGAAGATGTTTCACTTCCCATGCAAGGAGCTTCTTCAGCTCTGAGTGGATTGTGGGGAATGGAAGAATTTTGCAGACAGGTGGTCATTTGTATTCTTTTAGAGAGTCATTGAGGCGACTTGGAGGTTTATCTGTGTCCTCAGGGTCACCTGAGTAGTGCAGATGGATGTGGAGCTTTCTTGGAACTGCTGAAAGGACTGCGTTGCAGACTGGTGATAGATGATGTCGTATCTCTTCCTTTCTGTTGAAAGAGGGGGCTGTTCAATTTTGTTTTCCACTGCTTTCTTACAAATGTGATCTCAAACTCTCTGTACATGAGCATTTAAAGATGAACATCTGCTAACCATTCTTTTCTACAGGAAATATGACTGCTATAAAAATCATTCCTATTCCAGGAATAAAATGAATGCTTGAGGACTGAAACCTATAGAATTGTTACAATGTGTGCAAGGCAGTGTTTTATTTTGTCTTTTCCCTTTATTTTCTGATTGGCATTCATTATTTTAATAGTATTTTGATGGTCTTTTTCTAAGAAGGAAACATGATTTTGGCAGTAGTCGATACATTTAGTTTTCCACTTAAGCAGCTGGGCCATGTGCACTTGTCCCAGTGCCATATCGCACCATGTTCAAAGCAGCTGAAGACTGAAAGTCTCACACACTCACCGCTTAAACACATTGCAGACAACATATTAAAGATGCAGTTTCAGGATTCAAGGCACTGATCTAGCCCAAGAATCATTTCTTCCAATATTACTGTACTTTGTGACAGAGTACAGCTGTAAGGATGGGCTGCTAAATGTCTATAAAAGCCACTAATTCAGACCCCCACTATGAGGGGGAAAAAATTAAATTGCTATCTTTCTGTAAGAGATTTTCGTGTAGCTTGCTAAGATAATTTTAAGAAATCAGGCTACTATGAAAAGTTTGAGGAACACAGGTGCATTAAATTAAATTTAAATTATCTACAGTTTTTAAAGTTGCTCGTCTCCAATGAATCCTAGGTTGAGTGAATTGCTTCCCATCTATGACAACCAGTTCCAGAAAAACAACTACTGGTAACAATACAGATATTTTCTGAAATGTGGCTCTGAGCCAACATCATATGAGTGAAACAAGGACTCCACAACATTCTATTAAAAACTGTTAGAGCTGATAGCTATTAAATATATTTGCATAAATTAATGAAAATTAAAATAAATATTGAAGAAAACTGCAACTTTTTGTAACCATATATTATCACTAGCATGGGAGATGGGGAGATGTCCATTTGTTGGTATTCCAGAACCTACAAAATAATATATTTCTTTATAAATATTATCATTCCATACATTGCAGTATTATCAGAAAAGCTCAGGAGGATCTTCAGCCAACACAACATATGTGCACACTTCAAACCCAAAGAATACACTAAGGCAGATGCTTGTCCACCCCAAGGATAAAATACCCAGACACAAACTGGGCAATGGGATATATGCAGTAAAATGCAGTGAGCCATGTGCAAATCTGTACATCAGGGAAACAAGACAACCACTTCATAAATGTATGGCATAACATAGTAGAACAAATCCATCAGGACAAGATTCAGCAGTCCAACTGCATTTAAAAGACAAAGGCCACTCTTTTGAAGACAGAAAAGTCCACATTTTGGACAGACAGGATTGCTGGTTTGAAAGAGGGCTCAAAGAGGTTATCTATGTCAAAATTGAACAGCCGTCTCTCAATAAAGGGGGAGGGATAGGACATCATTTATCTCCATTCTAAACACAGTCCTTTCAGCAGTTCCAAGAAGGCTCCATACCCATTTGCACCTACTCAGATGACTCTGATGACACTGATGGCCTCAATGGCTCTCTAAAAGAATGCAAATGACTAGCTGTCTGCAAGGAATATAAATCCTTCCATTCCTCATCATCCAATCAGAGCTGAAGAAGTTTCTTGGATGAGAAGCAAAATATCTTCAAAGAAAAGCCAAAAAGTCCAGTTGCTTCTTGAAAAAGTACCTTTGGGTTAAGGTGCAAACATATCCAATCCACTTTCCTCCTCTTATTTTCCCCCCAACAACTCTGTGAAGTGAGCTGGGCTGAGAGAGAATGACTGGTCCAAGGTCACTGAACTGGCTTCATAGCTATTATCTAAGGTGGGACTTAAAGCCATGGTCTCTTGCTTTCCAGTTTGCTGCCTTAATCATTAGACCATCATCAGTTAGTGGTGATGGGACTATAATTATTCCGAGAAACTAGAATTGGCTTTCTATTTAGTTCATTTTTCTCCAATAGGGGAGTATATATTCTATCAGGAAAATGGGGCAACAAAAATGAAAGGGTATAACACTTGAGACGGATAGTAATATAGTCCAGGAATAAAATTTTAGGTAAATCTTCAGGCCAGATTGTATCCTACAATAAGTACCGGCTAATGGTCTCTGAGAAATCCTTGAAAACTGGTGAAATGCCAGAAACTTGAAGCAGGCCAAATATTGCTTCCATTAAACAGTAAGAGAGAGGGGAAGAACGGGGATCTGGAAACTACTAAGTCTGATGTTATGAATACAATGGGAAAAATATTCTGTAATCATTTTTAAAACAATAGGGTAATTACCAGAAGTCAGCATTTATTTTCTAAGAGCAGTTCTTCTGAACAAATCTTATCTCATTTTTTAAAAATCTGGTAATCTCCTTAATATATTGTAAAAAATTGAGTATGTTTATGATTAACATGATTTAATATATTTATGATTACACATGAGAATACTGGAGAAAATCAGAAAAATCAGTGAGCCGTGGTGGCGCAGTGCTTTGAATGCAGTATTGCAAGCTAACTCTACTCACTGACAGGAGTTCAGTTCTGACTAGCTCAAGGTTGACTCAGTTCTCCATCCTTCTGAGGTTGGTAAAAAGAGGACCAGATTGTTTGGGGACAATATGCTGACTCTGTATACTGCTTAGAGAAGACGGTAAAGCACTATGAAGCAGTACATAAGTCTAAGTGCTATTGCTATTTAAGCAAAGCGTGCCTGTGACATTCTGATAAATAAGGCAAGTATGAGCTGGATAGCTTGTAATTAAATGGTTATATAGCTATTTCAAAAGTCATGCTGAGATAGTATTCACTGATGAATCCTCATTAAACTGGAAGGAAGTATGACGTTCCTACACTCCTATATTTTTATTAATGATTTGGATAAAGTGGTGGAGTGAGTTGCATATAATACAAAACTAAAAGGAACAGCAAAAATAAAAGTCCAATCCATGTTTCTGGCTAATATAATGAAATGAGACTTTGAGAAATGAAAAATCTTCCTTATGGAAATAAAAATCAAATCTACAGATACATGTGGGGTTTTTTTTTTTTTGTTTGTTTGATTGATTGATTCAGAAGCTACTTTAATGGTTGTAGCATCTTTTGTTCACATGCAACAATATATAGCAGATGCAACATAAAACCCAAGGAGAAAAGAATAATGATCAATAATAACTATAGCAATTTTAACAAGGAACTTACAACCATAAATACAAAGGATCAATCTGTCTCAAAAGCAAGTTCTCAAATCAGCCTGCCCCAGGGGCCTGGTAAAAGTGGCAGGTTTTTATATTTTTGAAAAGATCAGAAGGAGTAGAATTTTGGGGAAAGGAATGCATAGCAGAAGAAGATGTCTGGCTTGGAATAAGTGTTCCAAGAAACCTTGGAACAGAAGATCACTATCACCTGACTACAAGCAACATATTAAGAAGAAGCTGCAACACACTCAGAGGAGGGCAATGAAGATGATCAAAGGATTAGAAAATAAATCCTTTAAGAAAGACTGAGATTACATTTGCACATTTAGATGGGAGAAGACGGAAGAGGAATAAGATAGCACTTGAAATTCTGTGATTCTAATAAAAGGCATGTTACTTGCTCTAGGCAAGGCTGAGACAGACAGACAGACAGACAGACAGACAGGCAAGATGAATTTGATCAGTATAAATTTGTGAAAATTTAATTTACTTCATTTTTTACAAGAAGTTTAAAAATAAGGGAGATTAAGGATTATTGTAAAGAATATTAAATATAAAAGTAAAATAGATCTGTTCAACTTTGTCTGTAGCAGAACACAAAAAATAACAGCTATTCCATTTTAAACCAGTTAACGGATACATTTAGGTTTGAATTTAGATACAATCCTTCTTTCTTTACTTGTGAATACCCATATATTGGTTGGGTGCATCATTAGTCAATCCACTGATTGCTAGGGTTGATTCAGCTGATTTGCCTGGCTCACCACTCTGTCCTTAAGTGGCACACTCAGTGTAAGAGGATGATTTTCTCAAATTGAAGGAGGTGTTAATCATTGCTCAGGGTTATACAAGTAGTCCTTAAATTGTGGCCAAAATTGTAACCAGAGTTGCTTTTGATAAGCAAGGTGGTTGTTAAGTGAGTCATTATAGGATTCAACCAGGCTGAGCTCATCATCAGTATCAATTCCATCACGCCCACAAGAAATCTAAGTCAAGCCCACCTTGAATTCCATTGTCAGTTATATACCACCGATTTTGCTTTGACTGTTAGTAGTTCAGATTCTTGTAGAGAGCTTAAGCTTGCAATAAACCTTTATATTCATTTGAACTGACTGGTTTTCATGTCAACCATGCACTGTTTTACAATCCTTTTGCCCAGTGGTGGGATTCAAAAAATTTTTACTACTGGTTCTGTGGGCATGGCTTGGTGGGCATGGCAGGAGAAGGATACTGTAAAATCTCCAGTCAGAGGTGGTATTTTCCAATTCTCTGAACTACTCAAAATTTCCACTACTGGTTCTCCAGAACTGGTCAGAATCTGCTGGATACTACCTCTGCTTTTGCCAAGGTTTTTCAGCAATTCACTGCAGTTGTTAAGTGAATTGTGCAGTTATTAAGTAAATCTGGCTTACCCCAAGAATGTAGCTTGTTGGAAACTAGCTGGGAAGCTTACAAATGGTGATTACATGAACACTGTGAAGAACGCAAATACATGCCAGTTACCAAGTGCTCAAATTTTGACTGTGGTGACACTGTGATCATTGTAAATATGGGGACTTGTTGTAAGTCTCTTTTTTGCAATGCCATTGTAACTTTGAACCGTGTCTAAATGAATGGCTGTAAATTGAAGATCACCTGAAAGCTAGCTGGCTAGAATCTCCAAACAATTCAAGATCCGTATATAGTAGATTCTGAAAATAGACAACATATTTATTAAAGTATTCAAAGCTTTCAGGCTGTATTTGCAGTCTGTTTATCCCTCCTTTAAAAAAAATGCACCTATCTAATTCTGTCTATCTTCGGATGAATGGAAGCTCATCTGAAAAAGAACTGTGGTGTGATCCAAATGAATTATTCTACCAAATATCAAAGGCAGTGTAGTTTAAGAATTAAGGTACTTGGGCTTAAAGACAAATTAAGCTCCCTATCTGATCAGAAAGTTCATTGGTGGCCAATCATTGTTTCTCAGTATTGTTAGAGACCCCACACACCCACTTCATGTTGCTGCCTTCTGAGAGGAGATTTTAAAGTATTTCTAGCAAAACTACCAGATTCTGTAACAGCTTTGTTCCCTATATCCATAGTGATGAACCTATGGCATGCATGCCAGAAGTGGCACACAGAGCCATTACATGAGCCCTCACCCAGGAAAGGTCTACTGTGCATGCGCATGTGCTGCCCGCCCAACAGCTGATTGTCAGGTATCTGGCACACACGTGTGCATGTGCAGAAGTGTGTGGCGCCTGGGGGGTCACATGCACATGTGCAAAAGCATGCAGCATGGGTCACGCAGGTCATGCAGGCATGTGCAGGGGGCATGGGGGGGCACATGCATTGCCTTCTGGGTGATGGCACATGAGCATGAGCGCACAAGTGCATGTGCAATTATTGGCATGGGAGCCCAAAAAGTTTAGCCACCACTGCCCTATGCCATCCATCTGGTAAACTCACAAGATTTGTTTCTCTCGCCATGTACATATATACATCAGAATTAAACTGTATTGTTTCTCTGTGTCATATAATACATGTGGGTATATGCATAATTTAGTATATATTTATTTATTTTGTCATGTTTATGTAGTATATATTAGAGATGGAGAGCAGTTGAGAGCTGTTTGCAATGAAATTTCATTTTAATGTATGCCAATTAGTGTACATTCAAAGTGACAATAAAGTTATTCTAAGTTCTCTAAGTTTAAGCTTATTATTGTAAGGCTGCTACACACACATCTCACTGAAGTCTTTTGATGGGTCTCCAAGCCTAAAAGGCAAAGGGTACAGAGACATATTAAGTATTATTTTTCAGTTGTGGCTCCTTGAATCATCTCTTTCTCAAGGTTGGGCTAATATCACAGCTTATATTCTGGAAATTACTTAAGACCGAGATCGAGATCATCTGGGAAATGATGTAATCATCTTTTGTACAAGAACTCATTATTCTTAAATGCATTATTACCTTTATTTTTAATCTGCTTTGTCTACTAAATATAGTTGACTGGGAATCACTTGGCATTGAAGTAGTATAAAAATACAACAATCATTAATCAATGAGATTTTCTTAAAAAAATAAAAATAAATGGCATGTATCTCAGGATCTACAAAACACTAGAAAGATAATACCCACATTGCTATATTTGTCTCATGGTAAAGGTTCAAGCCAATATCAATTCCTGGACCAAGAATAATAGGTGCCTTGGGTGCAATTCAAAAATGTCTGGAACACCACTTGAACACCAACGGCATTGGCAATATCACAATTAGTTAATTGCAAAAGACCTCTTTTCTTGGAATAGCTTACATCCTCCAGTGATACCTTTACTATTATTAAACAGCAACATCTGCCTATCCTAAGCTGTTGGCAAGAACTTAATAGGTTGATAAAAATGCCAAATCCAGTCTTAGCATCTGGCTGACTACAACCAACAATAATGATTTATTAAATTCATATTGCTGAACTCTCAGCAACTCTGGATTGATAGCAAATATTTACCATTGTCACCATTTTAGAGAGTCCTAGTATGAATTATGGTGATCCTAATTTTGATCAGTCTACCATTTTTCTTTTATATCACATTTTCCAGACCTCATAAAATAACACTATTGGTGTGGGCCATTTTTAAAATATCCCCAAACTTCAAACTTGCAGGATGAAATGACTGTGATATGATCTGAACCATACCAGTTATGCATATGTTTGGAAGACATTTTGATTTTTGAAAGCTTTATCTGAACCAGTGCTTCAAAGAAAAGAAAAATCCCAAGAAATGCATTGCTGCATTTTTATGGCTGGTGATGAGTCTGAAGAAACCTAGTATTTTTATAGCAAGAGTGACAGCAAAAGGTATCCCCAAAAAAATCTATCAGTGAGTAAATGACAATTCAAAAGGGATTAATATTGTATTATATATTAAGGGATGACTTGCAAAATGTTCTTCGGTAGTATGTAAAGAAAAATAGAAAATGTTTTTGTATTATTAAGTTCACCACTCTGAACAAGGGAGTTGTTTGGTACTGTCATTATCACCATGGTGGTAAAATTTAAAAAAAAAAATAGCCTCTCTTCTTACCCTGGTCCAATTGGAACAAATGACATGAAAACCCATGAGAGATAGCAGAATATTGCAGTGCTCACAAAATACACAGGCTTTTTAGGTCCTAACTAAGCTCCCTGGCTTAGTTCAGAGTCTTTGCAAACAAGCTAGAACTAGAAACTTGGTTCATGTAGCAACTTAATCCATGCTGTGATTTATTTAGTTTTTCCTTACCAAGATGTGCTAACCCAGCATGTGTGATTACAATTCATGGTTAAATAAGCAGAAATAATGTGATGTATGAAGCCAGTCTTAAACTTCAAGAATCTTTCATAATCAATTGCAGCCTTGCTATTTTATCAACCTTTGTCGATAAATTGTCTACTTCTATCAACTGTCCTGTCTATTGCTGTTGCTGTATACAAAATCATTTAATGAAAATGTTACTTGGAAAAGCTACTAGTGGACTTTTTTTTTTTTCAAAAAGAGAGTCATTTCTATTCTTGTGGATTCCCCATCATTCTAAAACATTCTCAGTCAACCTGACTGTTTTCCACTGAGGCCTGAAAACAAGTTTCCTATTATCTATCAAGCTTAAAGCTTAAAATTAATTGTGTGTCACATTGCACAACCCCTGTCCCAAGACCTCTGCAGCACTAGAGGTAATTAGTCTATGTGTCACTGGTAGATTGATATAGGAAAAGGTATTCCTTAGAAATCATGAGCTCAAGTTTTGAGAACCTAAAAGTCACCATCATTTGAAAACATTTTAACTAAGACAAAAAGATTGCGAAAAAGTCTATGGTGATCATTATTCATTAAAAAGAAAGATAAAAAGCACAATTGTATGTTGTTTTTTAAATTTTCTTTCTTGTTTTCCTGTCTCTTATTTTCTAATGTTGGCAGGAAGGAAGGAAGGAAGGAAGGAAGGAAGGAAGGAAGGAAGGAAGGAAGGAAGGAAGGAAGGAAGGAAGGAAGGAAGGAAGGAAGGAAGGAAGGAAGGAAGATAGATATTAACTAAATGTCTCTCTAACCTGAATAAATGTTTCCCAGTCTCTGGATACCTTATCAACTAAATCAAACTGATGGACAATGCACAGTGCATCATAAGTTTGAAGTCCCACAGGCCACCATGGAAAACAGCTATTCACTTAACATCTATCCAGTTTAACCAAAGAATGCCTGGAGAAAGGAATGGTCCAAGATACTTTCTTGTGGCCTGACCATTTGTGATCCTCTACCAAACCACCTGGTTTTGAACTGCCTCACTCTGTCTAGACAAAATTGAACTGAATCAGATGTAATATTAGAAGAAATGCTCTGCTCTGTATCAGTGGAGATGGAAAATTTCCCTTTAATGTGATTGTGGTGCTGATATACAAACTATTAAACATATTGTGCATGATTGCCTACAAGTGTATCCTCTGGTTTCCTAGAAGATCTGCACAAAGCAACACCAGAGGCAAATGCCTAGATAGCTGAATTAGACATCCAGTTATAAAGCCACTGCCATACCTCCAAAGAAGTTTGTATATAATTATGTGGATTGTGTGTATATGTTTACTTCTGTTGTGTTCTCATCATATCATAAATAGTAATAATAACTGAATTTTATCTTAGTTTCCCCTATATGCAGAAAGAAAATGAAATTGGACTATTTAGTCTAGTTTGTTAGGGTTTATACCAGAACCACTTAAAAGGTAATAATAAAATAGAAATATCAAATATATGATCTACCAAAACATACATAATATTACTTTGAGTAAAATAACATATCCTGCTTATGTTCCATCATAGCCAGTATATGATTATAGATATATAATTTGAAATCTCCACTTTCTGATTAGCTAATAAGAGGTTGGGATAGAAATAATTAAATAAATTTTCTAACAGTCTGTACCAATATTTGAAGTATTTAATTCCTTCAGTTCAGAGGTGGTATTCAGCAGGTTCTGACCAGTTCTGCAGAACCAGTAGCGTAAATTTTGAGTAGTTTGGAGAATTGGCAAATACCACCTCTGACTGGCACCGCCCACATCTATTCTCTGTCTCCCATGTCTCAGCTGATCAGCTGAGTCTTCTTTTGTTGCCTTGCATAGGAGAAAGCTAGAAAGCAGGTTAGTGGTGTGGGGAGGGAATGGGGATTTTGCAGTAACCTTCCCCTGCCATGCCCACCTAGCGACACCCACAGAACCAGTAGTAAACATTTTTGAATCCCACCACTACTTCAATTATCGTTCTAAGTGTATGATGAAGGAAGATCCAAAAAGAGGTATCTAAATATAAGGAAAATATATTACAAATGGAAAATGGAAAATCATTCAAATGCCAGTCTTTGGGAGTTATGATTGCTAGACAAGAGACTGCAGTATAAGGAATGTTAAATTTAGATTCCCTTAAGTTTAAGTTTTGATGACATATTCATTTAATTTGAGGTACATCTAAATGGTTTGCCACTGCTTTTTTAAAGTACCCTTTCAATTTCCATGTATAACCTATAACCCAAATATTTTTGATGATGTACTAATGATTTCCTATATTAATACTAACCAGGTCTGAGTTTGCTTAACTTTTTAAAATCAGACAAGAAATAAGAAATAAATTGCTCTTTGGCAGGGGGAGGAGTTTCTGCACTAATAGTTTAAGACATATTGATACTTTGCTTTCGGCAAAGGAAATTCATATCTTAATAAAGTAAACTTGTAAAATTGGCTCTTTGTTTCAATCATCATTATATTATGAACCATCTTATCTCCATCACCTCAACCCATTCCACACAGACAGCCAGGGAAGCTAAGTTACAAACTCCATCACATAAACAATTTTGATTGGTGGGGTCCAGGAAGAGCACCTTCTTTGCCATTGTAGAATACTGTTCCCCCAGAAGTGAGGGGAAATTCTTCTCTCCTGACCTTTGAAGGAGTTTGAAGACCTGGCTATGCCAAATCTTATGGGGCTTGCAGAATAACATTCCATCCTGGGAGTAGTTGGTGTCTTAACATTCTGCCTTTTAACTTATTTTATTTTTATTTCTGGACATGGCTCATTTTATTTTATTGTTTGGCTCATTCTACTGTTGTACTGCAATTTTGTATGGTTTTTATGTTGTTATTTTTTCACTGCACACCGCCTAGGTACACCTCACTCTGAAAGTGGGATGGACAGCACCTAAATTTGACAACTAAATCTATCTATCTTCATGATCATTTTGTATTAGTGGAAGTTATTAGGGAAAAAAATCTATATAAACTTTTCAGTTTTCTTAAAAATCTTTGATAATGAAATGAAGTTCTAATGAACTATTTATTTATTTAAAACATTTATATATCCACCCATCTTTCATCCAATTCTGTGCAGCTCTCAATCAAATTTCTGAATATCTGTTAGCTTTACTATTTATTTGCTTTCCAAAATGGAAAAAAAATGCACCATTGTAGTACTTAAAATATATAATGTGCAAAGTCTAAATATTTCAGGTAGGTATAACTATTCCCCAAAAAACATACTTAGGAATGAATTTTGAA
This sequence comes from Pseudonaja textilis, assembly GCF_049901715.1. NCBI lineage: Eukaryota > Metazoa > Chordata > Lepidosauria > Squamata > Elapidae > Pseudonaja > Pseudonaja textilis. The sequence continues at coordinate 211,798,546 of NC_141991.1, read as the reverse complement.
TAAGTAAAGATTCAAAGGATATAACAGTAGATCAGATCAAGAACTGGGCAATCCTTGGTGCTCTCTGAGCATGGTTGTTTATTTGTAGGTGTTGCAGGAATTGGATATAGCTAGTCTAGAAAAAAGAAGGACTAGGTAACTCAGTGGTATCTCAATTTTCTGGAACATATTATCAAAAATCACACCACAGTCCTGAGTATATTTTAAAAACCTATCTCTTAATTTCTATCTTTCTATTTCCAAAATCACAATAGTAGGACTGGATACATTTTGAAAATAATTCAAAAGTGCTTTGGACCTTGTAAGAAAAGCACTATTTTCCCATTTGTTATTCTGGGAGACTGAAAAAAGTACAGTTGCTCTAATGGAATCCACTGATTAAAGCAAATATAACTTTGAAAGCAATAGCATCCTTTTTTCAGATTCACTCAGCAGCCTGGAAAAAATTGTAGGTTTTTAGTGAATAACACAGGAGGCATGGTTCAAAACACTTCTTCCAAATCATTTTTTAAATCATGCTGTGTTTAAAAGCAGAAGCTCTTAAATATTTTTCTTACTTAAATTAGCTTTTACTTAAAAGGCAAAAATGAGTAAATTCTCTTCTATCAAAGTGAATATAAACTAGTAGAAATGAATTTCTTTGATACGTCTCCTGCTGAAATGAAGTAGGCACCTCCTGGAAAGTCAGCTGTCTTCCAGCAAGAGACCAAGAACATTGACAATTTTAAAAAAATCTTGCAGGCCTCTTACAGGTTGTCCAACTTAACATCCACAACTGGGATCAGAATCTTGATTGTTGAGCAAAGGGGTCATTAGGAAGCTCCAAATGCATATAAGGTTCCATGAAGCAGTGGCCACCACTGCCATCCCCCCAAAAGAAAAAAAATACTAAATGCCTAAAAGCCCCAACCCAGCTACCTCACTTTCCTACATTCCAACATGCCAGCAGATATTCATCATTTTGGCCTGACTCCTTCAAGGTATGCCCAGCCTGGCCCTTTGTGAAAAAGAAGAAAGAAAACAAAATTAAAGATAACCACTCCACAGCAGCATCCTAACATGCCCCTTTTCACTATACTCCTGAGTATGATGGAGGGGATCCACTTCACATTACATATGCCTTTGGCGCCTTTGGTGCCTCTGGAGTATTTGTGTTCCATAGGGCATCTACTTTGAGTCTTCCCAGGTGTTTACCCTTTTATGGGGTGATGGCTGCTTTGTGCTGCACTTTGGAACTTCCTAGTCATTTAAGAGCATAGATAGAGGAGGGGGTAGGTTAGTAAATGTGTTCTGTCACCCCTGAGTTGATTGTAAGTGCAGATGGACTGTCAAATGCCTGAATTTTGATCATGTAATTGCATGGGCACTACAATGGCTACAATTTAGGGCATAAATCTTAAGTCCCTTCATTCGGCACCATCATTATTTTGAACAGTTGTTAAATGAATGGTCATTAAACAAATTTCCTGAAAATGTGTTACAGTGCAAAAGTATGATAATTTATATCTGTTTTAGTGATGTTCCAAATTTAACATTTTATTGTATTGCACAATTTATTAAATGTGCAGTATTTAATAACTATGAAGAAATGACTAATATATATTTGAAATGTACAAACAAGCAAGTAATACTCAAGGTATTTCCATTAAAAAGGAAATAGTGGATCTAAAGAGAAAAGAACAAACTAGCAATGGAAAGAGAACTCCCTGAAAGGTAGTTTCTGTCAGAAATTATTAGATATTTCAGGTTCAGCTGAATAAAATCTGGGAGCTACAAGGTCGTGGATCATCTTTGGTCTCAGCTATCTATACAGGGATTCAGATGTGCTGACACAATAGAAGGTCAGCTGCATTGTCAGGGACCAACAGTTTGCACTTTTTTAGCAGGAGTTCAGATTTTGGTTTTAAAGAGTTGGTTTTGGCCTGGAAATGTGAACTAAAAAAGATCGGGCTACATGCAGGGCATATCACTGAAACTCTCTACTGACAAGAGAATAGGGGGAGGAGGTTCTCACATAACAAATTGTAAAAAAGAAACAACCTACATCAAGAAGATGATCAGAAAACATCAATGAGCTGACTGAGCTTCCAGGGTGAGGAATTCATTCACATTTTAAAAAGTATTTTATTTAAATATGTACGTAAATGTGTATTTACAGTCTGAGATTGAAAACAGTATACAGCAATTTGAAATAAATGAAAGCACAAAAGTTGCTCCTCACATAACGTTTATATGATTCCTGGTTGTATGTAGCTTTTAGTTGTTAATTATGATGTTGATGGCTGGCTATTAAGTCATTAATTGTTGTTTCCTTGTGCCACTACACCTTTGGCTTCTAAGTAACTGATTGGTTTGTAGTAAATCAGCACTCTTTACAGATACTGAACATAGTATCTGACAAGAGGCCTGTTTCTCAGACTTTACCATTGCTCTGGCTATTTTTGTCTCTGCTTGCCAACAATCATAGTAGTCGTAAAAATGAATGCACATCTTTGTTCATTGGAATGTGAGGCTACCAAATGAATTTGGGTCTCCTCATCTAACTATTTGCTATGTTCTCACAATTCTCCTCAATCAGGAGCCATATAAATATAATGTGTAGAACAGCCCAGTGCACATATTTTGGAGAAAGAAAAGTTCTCTGATGATGGACTCCAGCATGAACCCAAAAGCTTAGAAGAATAAACCTTTGGTTCCCAGTGATCAACTCAGATTGGATCTTGCAATATTATCCTGGGACACATATATTTACCTTCATTTGCATTAAAATTACTAATTAATATAATAGCACAAAGGTAAAAACAAATAAAAGTCTATATGTGTGAATTCAAATTATCCCAAATCATCTTTATTTTAGAAAAACAAAAGTATTAAGTTTGTTCATTTGATATACTATCATCATCAGGGACTATTATTTTGGCCATTCTTCAGTTCCGAGATCAAAATTATATTTTACAATTAGTAGATTGTTCAGGGTGTTCAGTATCTGCAAAATTACTCAGCACTCTATTAGAAAACTTCAAGGTTCAAAATAAAGTGTGGTATTATTCTAAAGTACTTTATTTTGGCCTCAAGTTACTTCTTCTTCTGGAAGATAATTTTGGATATTTATCCATGTAATGCTTTCATTATAAGAACACTCAGAATAACACTAAGCTCAAAAGGAAGATGAACTATAAAGGTCACATTCACTATAATGGAATTTATCAAGAAGAATGAGAGGAAACTAGACTAGATACAAAGAATACCTATTTCCCCCCTCATTTCAGCCATTTTTTTGGCCAAGAATTAGAGAAGTTTGCCAAGAAAATGTATTTGTTTGCAGCTATAATGAATGAGCAACCTTTTCTTATTGTGCTGAAGACTGTCAGCTCCAAGACGTTACTGAGAAAACTCATCAGATACGATATAGAAACTCCACTTTAATTATCCTATTGAATAAAAATATTATTACATTTCATCATACTTTTAAAAATAATTCAATTGTGTAAATAAATATAGTTGTGCGTTTCCTTCATTTTGGTGGCACACAGAGAAAAAAAATAGGAAAGTTCTTTCTTCATATGACTCAGAGCAAGCCAGACTAGGAAAAACAACAAAGGGTACAATGTAGTTTATTTGTTCTTGCTTAGATACAGTACAATTTATATAATTTTGATTTTATTCATGTTATTCATTTATGAAAAATGAAAATTCATTTGCAATAGCGTGTCCCTGCAGTGTTTGTCCTTCAATACAATCTTTTTAGTTGTTATATCATGAATGTTGACAAAGAGAGAATGATGCACATGGACAGACAGACATAAGTGGAACAAAATAAATAAGCTGCTCCCAATTTATTTCTTTTCTGAAATAAAACTATAGTCAATTCAAGGACTGTAATCATGCCTGCTGATTACCTATGGCTGATTCACTTGTATGAGTATAGTACTTAAGCATTGCAAGGACACAACATTTCACTTCTCTATGACTCAGTGTGGAAAGGGAGAACTAGGCCAGTGAGTATAGCAAGAGAACACGTCCACAAACATCTCTAATAAATGACTTTTTTATCATACAGAATCACAAAAGCCTTTTAGCATGGAAGTGAACATTCAGAGATGAACATGGATTTGCTTGCCCATAGTTTAGAAATAAATTGTGTAGAAATAAATCTTATCAGTAGTAATAATAAATATTATGAACCACTACTATTTTTTCCATATTTCAGATTGGAAAACTTCAACTATGAACTACAAGATCTCTAAACAAAATTCCAAAACTATAGAACTTATAGAAATGGTTCAAGAAAATCATAGGACAGAAACACTATGCAAAAAGTTCATAGCAGCTTTGTCCCAAAGGTGCTTTTTCATATGGCAACTGGACTTTGTTTTTCCTTGAAGACGTTTTGCTTCTCATCCAAAAAGTTTCTTCAATTCAGAACTGAAGAAGCTTCTTGGATGAGAAGCAAAATGTGTTCAAGGAAAATGCTTTTTGGAAAAAGCACCTTTGGGACAACCATGACCTGGATAATTGGGAATCTCCATAAACATTTATAGCAGCTTTGTTTGAGGCTTAAATTTCCTTTGTACTTGTGATATTCATGTGGTGGTTCTATAAATAAATAATTGTTATGTGGTGTGCTATAGCTGATTGAAAAAAATGCAAAGATTACAACAATGTATTCTTACGTGGAATTAACCTCTAAATAAACATATTAGAGATATTAATAAACTGAAGTTATTAGATGTTCAATTAACATGATACTTTTAATGTACTTTTAGATACAATTCTTCAATATTTCTCAAAAATTACATTCTAATAGCTTATGTGATTACCCCAATCAATCAAATAAATACTTTTATAAAATAATAGGATTATTATAAAATACATGTAGAAGAAAATAAAAGTTTATTTTAAAATTACTTTTAAAACAGAGTGATAACACATTAAAGCAGATTGAGAACACAGGTCTTTGTAGCCTCTTCAGAAAAGAAAAAGACAATTACATCTTGATTTCATATGGAAAGGAATTGTATTATGTGGGCCTACAAAAGAAATGTGTCTACCTTGTATCCCAGTTAACTATAGTCCTCAGAGTAGAAAGATACCTAATAAGATCTCAAATGTTCAACTGATAAGAAAAATGATAAGGGTTCCATTCATTCTTTAACTGATGTCCTTGTTACAAAATGTTCATGTTTTGTGTGTAAATACATAATCAGAACCAACTATGCAACTGGAATAATGTATCTGTTGAACTAAATCTTTTAAAGTGTTATTTGACACAATACCTTGTTTTCGCATATTCTGGGAATTGTTTCTTAGAGTTTTTAAATGTTCACCTCTACATAGAAAGGAAAAATATAGAGAGAATAAGACTGGATGGAAATCACTAAGATAACTAATTGTCATTCTGCGCTACAAGTTAGTGGTAATAGTACAAGAAAACATTCAATCATATTGTTTTGATAAAGTATATGTCTTTCCATGCACGTTTTCAGAATCTATGTACTTTTAAGATGATTCATGCAAGGTGTCAAGAGATTAAGCCTTATACTGTAGCTTTGGGTTATTAGAAAACGTGTCAAAAAGGTTAATCCAATTCCACATCATAGGATTCCCCTAGGATTCTAAAATAAAACTTAAATTATACCATCTGGTCTCTGGTGTCTGTTAATCCTTTGCACCAGTGATTAGTTCCTGTTTAGATTAGCAAATAAAAAAGAATTAATGTAGGTTAAAGGTTCTTGAAGCTTGATTCTTTTCCTTTTAAAAAAAATCAATAGACTAGGGACACTTAAGTAAGCTTTTAGAAAATGAACTGGACATTTCATCCCAGTAATGAAGAGATGTTGTGAATCCCTTGGTTCTATAAAATGCATTAGGTATCTGTCTCATATAAAATCAAAGTCACTGGGTTACTAGGGTCAAATGCATTAAGCTTCATTTCAGGTCCACATTAGCATCTGAGCCCAAGTACACGAATGCTTAATTGAATATTAAGCATCATCAGTCAAGCCCAGACAAAATAACTCCACTTATCTAAAGCTTTCAATTATAATTATTTAATAAATCTGGCATATGGAATACTTCATATCACAATTTGTTCGTCTGCTACTACTGACATCTTAACCAAAGTTGAAGTTGCATAAATCCTTGTGCTGTTTCAGGGTCTCTGATGTGCAAGCAACTCATTAGTTTAATATCAACATTGACCAAATGTTTAATACAAAGGCTGCAACTCGGAAAAATATTCCAAGGAGGTGAAGTGAGAAAAATCTGCTTAAAAGGTTTGCTTCCATTTTCTTCCCTCCTCCCTGTAATGTTTAGGCACCAGATTTAATATTTAATATTTTAATTTAGTAGAGGAGGAAAAGGTTGTTTGCTTCAACAGAAATTATTTGTGTTAATCAGAAAATTGTTGTGTTAATTACCTAGGAAACCAATAAATGTCTGTTCAAGTACTATTTTTAATATATGTTTCAGTTAAAATTACTAAATATATGTTCTGTTTGATGATCACACACACAGAGAGAGACACAGGGGCTGTTGTGAAAGCAGTTCACATAAAGAGCCCTGCTGTGCATATGTAAGCCTTCGTTTGTACACGTAGGAATTCTAGCAATAAACTATATTACTCACAGGATTCATTGTGAATAGGTATGTTTATTTTTGCTAGTTTTCCTTCAAACATGGCAACAACGGATATACCGGATAAAGTCAGTGCTGCGATCATTCGTCTCTCAGCACAATTTATCATGCAATTTATCCTATGCAGCTAACTAACATCCACCCTCCCCATTAATCCTACACACCTCCACCCCACAATTCTAAACGCAACTGATTACCAAACAGAATGTGGTTTCAATTCCCAGGTTGTGCCATAACTTCCCCAATGATTGTTTGTGTTTCATTTCGGGTAATGAGAGGAGTTGGAGTGATAAAACTTCTCCTACCCCATCCTTGTTGCATGTTCGTGGTGATACGAGATGAGTCGAACTGGGATGAGATCTTCAAATGTAAGAGATATTTTCTGAACAAGTTGATATATTGTAGATAGCTGGATCGGACTTTCATTCCCCAATCAAGATAATGTGTTGGGATTCACTTCATGAGATAAACCAGTCAACTCTATGAAGCCCGGCAGGCAGCCCCCTCTACCATCGTTCTTACTGTAACAGAAACGTTATTATTAGTTACATGTATACATCGTATTTCATCCCTCCCACCTTGGTAGGTTTTTTTTTATGTGGAACTGTCGTCTCAAACAAGATGCCGATATATCTATATGGTATCCATGATGCATCAGCTAATGAGTAACCTGTCCACCGGACTAAATATTGCAATATTCCACGTCTACGACGTGAATTGAGTATTTCATCGATTTCATAATGGTCATCATGGACTGGTCCTGGGGTATGCAATCTAGGTCTTGTCGTGTCATATTTGCAGGTTTTAACAGACTGATATGAAATACGGGGTAAACTCTTTTGAACCGAGAGGGAAGTTGAAGACCAACTGTCACAGAATTGATTACTGGTATAACTTGAAATGGTCCAATGTATTTTGGACCTAGTTTTTTACTAGTTAAACTGAGGTGTAGGTATTTAGATATACCCAATCTCCAATATTATATTATGTTTGTGCTGATTTTTTTTTATCTCCTTGGACTTTATACATTTCCTGTGCTTTTTTCAAAGCGAGACAAACTGAGTTCCATTGCTTACGCATTTTATCTGCATATTTAGGTATCTAGGTATTTGTGTTCTCTATATTGAGTTCTTGTTCATTATAGGGCCATTCAGTTATGGGTACAAATTCCATACCACTTACTATTTGGAAAGGGGAATGACCAGTACTGCTATGTACCATATTGTTATATGCTATTTCAGCATAAAGTATCAGATCTGCCCAATTACTTTGTTGTTAGTTAACATAACAATGAAGATATTGTTCGATAGTGGCATTTGCTCTTTTAGACACTCCATTGGTAGCTGGGTGATACGCTGTACTTAGTCCTTGTGTTGAGCCAATCAAATAAATAAACTGCTGCCAGAATTTTGAGGTGAACTGTACTCCCCTATTGGATATTATTTTTCGAAGTACTCCATGTGAGCAATATATATGTTTTATAAATAATTTGGCTAACTTCTTAGTAGATGGTATTCCTTTACATGGGACAAAATGTGCTTGTTTGGAGAACAGATCAATAACCGTCCATATCACTGTGTAGCCATGGCTATCCGGTAGATTAACTATAAAGTCCATTCCAATGTCTTGCCAGGGTTTCATCGGTTTAGGCACTGTTTGTAATAATCCTGCTGGCTTTCCAATTTTATTTTTATTTATTATACATACAGGACAGGATTTCACATAATTCTCTATATGTGATGTCATGTCTGGCCAGCAAAACTGTCATTTTGCTAAATGTGACATTTTTAGGAACCCATAATGTTCTGTCTGTTTAACGTCATGACATTTTTTTAATACTATTGATCTTAATGTGTTTGGTACATATATTTTAGTTCCCCCCCCCCAAGCAATCCCATCTTTCATTTCTATTTGATTTTTATTATTTATTAACCATTCATCTTCAGCTAATATTGTAGGTAAGTTGGTTGTAAGTATTGTGGATCATAAAGATTCTATTCTATTAGTAGTTGGTATCAATGGTTGGATTATATTCTCTCATACACTGTTTATACTGAGGAAGCCTTGACAAAGCATCCACCATAAAGTTGCTCTCTGATGGGACGTATTTTAGCGTGAAGTTAAACCTTTTTTAAAAAATGCCCAGCGAATTTGCTTTGGTGGCAACCTTCATGGATTTTGGAGTGCTTCTAAATTTTTATGATCGGTCCATACCTCAAACGGTAGTGAACTTCTTCCAAATAAATGTCTCCAGTTCAGTAGTGCCCAGTGGACTGCAAAGGCTTCCTTCTCCCAAATTGCCCAATTTCGTTCAGCTGGATGAAATTTCCTAGATGTATACGCACATGGTTGTAAATTACCTTCTTTATTTCTTTGCAATAAAACAGCTCCTACCGCTACATCGCTTGAATGATAAATGATAGAGCTGTATCTGGGTGTTTCAATACTGGCTCTTTTGCAAACAGATTTTTTAGGTTATCAAATGCTGTTTGACATTGGTCAGCCCACTTTAACATAGCACTTGGTTTTGGATTTTCGATACCAATGGATTTAGTTTGTAATAAATCTGTTAGTGGTATAGCGACATCAGCAAAACATGGAATAAATTGTCTGTAAAAGTTTGCAAATCACAAGAAACTTTGCAGTTGTTTCCTGGGTTTTGGAGCTTGCCATTTTAATACCGCTTCCACTTTTTGGGGGTCCATTTCCACTCCTCATTCTGAAATACGATACCTCAAATAATCTAATCATTTAGTGTGAAATTCACATTTAGATAATTTTACATAAAGTTGGGCATCCAATAATTTTTTAAGCACCTGTCTGACTAATTTAATATGTTCTTGCTTAGAATTAGAATAAATTAAAATATCATCCAAATAAACTAAAATACCTTTATACAAATGTTCATGTAACACTTCATTTATCAATTGCATGAATACTGCTGGAGCTCCTTGCAATCCAAATGGCATAACATTATAGTAGTAACTACCAAGAGGGCAATTAAACATGGTTTTCCATTCATCCCCTTCTCGAATTCTTACTCTATAATAGGCTTCTCTTAAGTCTAGTGTCGTGAATATATGTCCTTTGGTTAGTGTGGCTAGTAAGTCCTTCATTAATGGAAATGGATACAATGGTTCTACACAGATGGCATTCAACCCTTGATAGTCCACACATAAACGCAACCCTCCATCTTTTTTTTCCCGGAATAACATGGGCGCTGCCATATGGGATCTTCCTAGAGTGATAAATCCTCTTTTTAAATTTTTATCGATATATTTTCTCATTTCCTCCAATTCCTTTTTGGTCATTGAGTACATTCGTGGTTTGGGTAACGCCACTCCTGGGATCAATTAGATGCCACCATCTGTAGGTCGATGGGGTGGTAAACAATCAGTCCCATCTTCCTTAAATACATCTGCTAAGTCTTCATACTCAATTGGATAGATTTTTTCGGTAAGTGTTTCCTCTCTTACTTGATTTATATTATTTGAAAGGCGAGGCAGGCCATCATGATGGCATGGTGGATTAGGACCGATAGCTAGATGTAATTTACAATAACCCCCTACCCAGTGTATCATGGGTTCCCATTTATCAAGCCAAGCTAGTCCCAGAATTAATGCTTCACTCATGTGAGGAACCACCACAAAAGAAATCCACTCCCAGTGCTCCCCCATCACCATTTTAATATATTCAGTTCTATGTGTTGCTGGAGCTCCACTCAATATAGATCCATCCACCTGTTCAAATTTAATAGGAACACCTAATTTAATAACTCTTAAATTTAATTTATCAACTACTGCTTGAGTTTTTAAACATCTTGTGTATCCTGAATCTATCAATGCCCTCACCTTAATTCCCTGATCAGTCCGTTTATTCCATAAGTGCACAGATAAAATAAAAGGATGAATGGGTTTACTTACCATTGGGTCGTCTCATTATCCATATCAGCTTCTCCCAACATAGTGGTTTGCATAACAGATCTTTCATCTTCCACTGGAATATCTGATGAATTCACCATTACTCCACTCACCTTGTCTTGGTCATGCCAATCTCATCTACTTGGTTTAGTCCTATTCAATTCTGAAGCAGATCACGGATCCTTCACTGCCATAGGTTGAATTGGACAATCCATAGCCTGATGCCCTGGTCTATCACAGCGAAAACATTTAAATATTCTCCTATTATTTTGTGTTGATATTATTCTGAGTTGTGGTTTTGTACTTGCGTTTATAAACTTTCGTGGTTGTATTAATCCTTCCAGCCTCAGCTTCAAACGATGCAAACCATATCTAATTCAATCGCCACACGATACCAATCAGTCAATGTAGCATATGAACCTCTATATAAACAAGCCTGATGTAATTTAGGGTCCATTCCTTCTTTAAATATATGAATTAATAAACTCTCTGGTAATGACAGGAGTTTACTAGCCACTCATCGAAAATCATTTACATATTCCCATGCTGTTTTCCCTTTTTGTTTTATCATTAACAAATCCTCTTCTACTTTCTTGTCTGCAGATGTATCTTCAAATCGATTTCTTAATGCATCCAAAAATTGTCCTATATCCCCCAACTCCTCCGCTCTATGGCAATATAGATCAGATGCCCATTTGTATGCTTCTCCCACTAACACTCCAGTAACGGCCACTACCATTGACCAATTTGAAAGATAACAATGGGAGTCTAAATCAAAATGGTTTAATACTTGGCTTAAGAAAATAGCCACTTTATTTACATTCCCATCAAATGTGGTTGTTAGAGGAGGGGGGCCCCACCTCCCTGGTACTTGACCTCCCCAATGTGCTCCATAATCCAGGTCCTGTGGTTCTACTGACCGAGGTCTCATAGAATATCCATCTTCCCCTATGTTTCTATCCTCCATTCTCCTAGAACGTAAGTCCGATCCGTCCAATCCACTTCTGACTTCAGACTCCTGAAACCTTAATGGACTGGATGCCTGTAAAGGGTCCTTTTCAGACTGTAATACTTATTTCTGAATCGAAGTCCCCCTCTCCTTTGTTCCTTTTAAAGCCACCTCTCTGAATTGTATCCTTAACATTTCTTATGTCTACTTCTTTTATTATTTCCACAGAAAACAGTTGAATAAATTGGTAATTTATACCTGCCAATTCTTTTTTTTTTAAAAAACAGATTTTATTAACTTTACAGAACACATAGACAATTCAAGGCATAATAACATAAAAGATCTTTCTGGAAAAACCAGTAGGACATACAAAATATTTCCAAATTGTAATATGTATATTTACGTTATCTGCTCAACTTCATATCTTATCCCAATTTCTCCTTTTCATTCTATTATCCAGATTATATTTCTTACTAATTAAAATTTTTTGCCTTTCAAAAAACAGTACACAAATCTATAAGACATAAGACATAAAAAACATAAAACATCTTTTCTGAAAGCTGCTTGATCCCGGGTTAAAACTCTTCGCACAGACGCAAATTCAAAAATCATATTTACTTTATATATCATTCCATATCTTATTACCATTTTCAATTTTCTATATAGCTTCTTCCCTCTTTTATCTTTCTTAGTTTTATTTTATTTATCTTATCTCAATACAATTCATAATACTTATCATTCTTTGTCTGTTCTTTTCCAGTTATCCATCCATCTTTTCTCTTTAAATATACTTCTCCTGTACACTGATTGGAGTAACGCCTTTGACTCTTTCCCCTAACTTAATAATGCTTAATATAACACTTACATTATATTGGGATTCTGATTAGTACAATCTAAAATTACACAATAAATTTTATAAGAAAAACAAGTACACTACAATTACAAAATAAAAGCATATAACCCACCATAGATACCATTAAGAAGCTAATCATATATATTAATACACATTTTACTCTAAATACACATACAAAAACACACTCTTATGTACCTTCCAGAATCCCTTTTTCAATTAAATTTACCCATTGTCTCTAAATAGATATTGTTTCTTTAAATCTTGCTTCCCACCATTAAGGCTTCTCATCCCCTCCTTTCTCTCTTGTTTATTTTTCTCCTTGCCTTTTTTACCCCATTGTCTCTCCTCCTCCCTTTTCTTCTCCTGCTTACCCCCTTTCTGTTGTTTTCTAACCTTGTATTCACCTTTCATCTCATTTTTCTCTTTTTGGATTGTTTTCTCAAACCTTAAAATCCCTTTTCTTTTCCTCTTCCTCCTCCTCCCCAAAGAAAACCCATTGTTCATCCAAGATGGCTTCTTTTTCTTCTTTATTCCAATCATCCTGCTTCATAGTCAGTTTTTCATAAGTGCATACCACCATTTCTAGAAATTGAAAAAGAGTGCCCAAAGTGTCTTTTCCATCTTGCTCTTCTTTTTTATATTTTTTATATTGAATTTTTAGTTCATCCAGAAGCAATGCCATCATGAAGATAAACTTCTTCAAAAACAACCACCCAAGTGTTTTTAATCAAGAATAATTCCCAAAAATTCCAAAGTCACTAAAAATCCAAATAAACTATTTCTTTTAGTACTTTTTTTTCCTTCTTCTATTTCTCTTTCTGGAGTTACTGATTGATCAAAAAGTTCCCATTAAAGTATATCTTTCTTTAAAGTTCTAGGCAGTCTCCTCCTTTTTCAAGCTCTGCTCCAAATAATTTTTTTCCTCTCCCCCCACTTACAACAGCAATTTCCCTTTAAACGCTCAGAAATCCATACCTCAAATACGGGTTTTCCAATTTCTGAAGTTGTTAAATCCAAAGTCCAAAAATCCTTTATCTCATAACTTTCGAGTTGAATTACCTTCAGTGCCCAAATATATTTTCCAAGTTTCCGTCTACTATTTCTATGGGGTGGGAGAGTGAATAAAAAAAGTTTTCCCTTGACAGCTTTCTCCGCCGCTTTTCTCTTCTTAGGGATACAATGTATCTTTCAGGCAATTCAAGCAATTCCATTCCAGGGTTTTAAAGGTTGTTATTTTCCCGGCTCAGCCAACACTTTCACTTCTGATTCTTCTTTCTCCTTCTTCCTCCAGCACAATCTTTTCCAGCTGCCAGCTTCTTTGTGGTGGCCATTGCTGACCGCCGCTCCACCGCCTTGAGAAAAGGAGGTTAAGCTGGGTGAGGAGGGGTCTGCGACACCCCCAACCCCTTCCCAGATCCTCCCTATCTTCGGCTGCCTCTACAGGGCAGCCTTATCCTCCAGACCCATCAGGATCGGAGGCACCAAGATGGCTAGCGCAACAGGGATCACACACAGTCGCGAATCCCTGCCGCCGCCGAAGCCTGGCAAACCGGAAGCCATCCTTAACATTTCTAATATGTCACTTCCTGGAAATGTCCATTGACTTTCATCGGACCCAGACCAACATTTCACTTTCCAATCCATTGGATGTTCCCTTTGCCTATATTCTTTCCCCTTTCCCTCTCTTAAACCACGGTCTGGGTCACTTAGTCGCACCTTAGTTGTTTTAGGTTTTACTACAGGTGGTACTGTCAATGGCATGCCCTCTCTCTCCATTTCCCCTGTTTGTTTTCCATTGCCCTCTCCACCATTATCTTCAGCCACTTCTACACTTTCCTCCACCGTCCATTCGGGATCTATGCCTTCTGCCATTATTCACAGTGAAGTAGGTTTGTTTGTTTGAGAATAAAGGTCAGCGCTGACTTTCTGTAAGCCTTTGTTTGTACACGTAGGAATTATAGCAATAAACTATATTATTCACAGGATTCATTATGAATAGGTAGAATGTGGTTCCAATTCTCAAGTTGTGCCGTAATTTCCCCAATGATTGTTTGTGTTTCATTTCAGGTAATGAGAGGAGTTGGAGTGATAAACCTTCTCCCACCTCATTCTTGTTGCATGTTCATGCTGATATGAGATAAGTTGAACTGGGATGGGATCTTCAAAAGTAAGAGATGTTTTCCAATCAAGTTGATATATTGTAAACAGGATCGGACTTTCTTTTCCCCAATCAAGATAATCTGTCAGGATTCAGTTCAGGAGATAAATCGGTCAACTCTTTGAAGCCCGACAGCATAACTTGTTTAGGAATGACTTGCCTTCAGAAGTTGTGGGTGCTTCATCATTAGAGGATTTTAAGAAAAGACTGGACAGCCACTTGTCTGAAATAATATTTGGGCTCCTACTTGAGAAGTGGTTTGGACTAAAAGACCTTCAACATCCCTTCCAACACTGTTATTCTGTTAGAATGAAACCAAATCCTAACCAGCAAATAACCCAGCTTACTGATTTTCAGTGTTGATCTCTCCACTTGGAAATTGCAAACAACATTTTGAAAGGTCTATGATGGGAGAGATAAAAATAAAGGCTAAGCTACCCTGATGTAACTAAACCTTCTTTTTCCCCAGAAAACCTAGAATTTTGAGTACTTGCCACAAACTTAAACCAGCTTTCAGGAATAGAATCACTTAAAGAGATGTACCAGAAGCATAACAAAAGAGCAAGGCATAAATAAACAAACAAATAAATAAACAAATAAATAAATAAGACTAAAATAATTAAATAACTCAATTGGTTATTGAGCCCATTTATCAAAGCTAAACTAGATAGATTTGCAAAAAAACTACTTTTCTACAGACTTTGAATGAAAATGCAAGGAGAAAATAAAATAAAAAAGTCTACTTTGGTCATGAAGCATGTATCTTTGTGAGAAATAAAACCTTTAAAGTTCATCAGGGCTATCAAACACTGTGTCTCCTGTTTGATTTGGTTTGATTTTTTAAAAGAAATATTCATTTTTGGATCAAAGCCTTGAAGAGAAATGAAACATTTAGAACTTTCTTCTGAACTTTTATATTCTTTGCCATAAATTGCATGACTGTGAAGAATCAGAATAGTGCACAAAACATTAACCTTTACACTAGCAGAGACACATTGGACGTTTGTTCAATGAAAGTTCAGAAAATGATATGGTTTCATTCAGACTATTTTTCCAATAGTATCTTCATGGGCCTGTTTCGCTGTTCCAAGTGAAGCAACCCTTTTGCAAATGCAAGATTACGCTGATATATACTTTCAGTGCAATTATAATTATATTGTTTTTTAAATTTGGGTATAGTATTAGACATCAAGGAATGTATATACAAAGTTTCTCTTTCCAATTTTATTCTCAAAGCTGCAGAATGAATTGCAATAAGTAGACAATTAGCAACTGGCCCCCCATTATTCAATTGCTCAACAGTCCAACTACCAGAATCATACAATGTATTCAAATGAGGTGTTTTGCAAAATTATGTTAAGTATTCAAGCAGCCATCTCTCCTAAAAGTTCTGCAGAACTATTCTAAAGACTGTACTATCTGCTCATATATGTGTGTGTACACCGCTTTGATTTGCTAGTGGTGTCAAGAGAAGCACTGTGTATGGGTACACATGTAAATGCAACAACCAGGAATAGTCAGATGCATAAAGTACTTTAACATTCTGAAGGGCTGGTACTTCACTTGCATGAATATGCTTTGAGAAACATCTTTGTTAAATACTTTGCATAGACATTAATTATTACACTACCTTTCTAAAAAGTATTATAGCCTTTTAACTTCATTTGTGATAAAGAAAGAGATGAGAACTTTGAAACAAAGAAGAAATTCCAAATTAATGAAGCAATAATCTCTGTAATTTTGAGCAATTTCTAGGAATGTGTGGACAATAGTGAGATGTTATTTCAAATTCTAATGGAAAGACTCATGATGTCCTGTGGCAGAAATATTTTTGTCAAGGTGATTCTAAGCTTTTGCAAGCTTAGAGATTTTCTATACTGCAGCTTTTAACTGCCAGATTGCTATACATAAGAAATAAAATCAATTTAAGATGTGCCTTTCCAAATTTCACCTGCTTCCTTCACTCAGCCACTGTGATGGACTGATATCATCTTCACATTTTATTTCACATACTCCCAATAGGTGAATTCACTTTTTTTTCCAATGAACTTGTAAGCAAACTAATTAAGGCAAGCTAGCACAGATCCATTATTTCATCCATGAATTTGTAAAAGAAAAAAAATGTTGACTAGTGATAAGAGCAGAGGGCATCTTGGCATAGACTAGGCAAACTGGATAGCATCGTTTAAGCTTATACAAGCCATAAAACACTACTTTGATGGACAGCAGAAAAGATCAGCAGAAGCTGTTTTGAGCTAGGAGTGGCTGGGTGACCACATCATGCATTTCGACATTAGTAAATGATCAATGGCTATAAGACCACTGAAATAGAAGTAGGAGAAGATTTAGGAGATCATTTCAATATGGACTGAATAAGTTCCAGTATTTAATCCTTATTGAAATGCTTTCCTATTTACCTAAGACAACTTCAATTTCAGTGGCTCATAAAACTGCTTCTTGACTTGTTTTTTGTATTGATGTGGAGCATAATGTTAGAACTAAATTTATTATAAACAAGCTCTCTTATTTCACATTCTTGTTATAACATGAATAATTTTGCTTACATTAAACTCATCTACTTCTTGTTCACTGCATTCTATTTACATCTTTAATTCTTGTGAAACAAAACATATACAAAACATTTAATACAAAGTATTTGTAATTCATCTTCAGTTAAACTTGACATTCACAGAACCTGCATAGAATTATTCTTAATTCTAACTATTTTACATAAAGTGTATTTATTTTAGGAAATAGCTCAATTACATACAGTATAAGACTCCTGAATGTAAAAATAGCCATTCCTAGCCTGCAGTCAATATTAACAGGTAATATGCTAAATATTAACAGACATCAAGAATTTCGAATCAACATATAAAAATTCAACATCCCATTTTTGCAGAGAATATATATTATAAGCTATTCCGAAAAAAATCAAGTTTACAGAAACATGGCTAACAGCACAAAAAAAGACCCTTATCTAATAAAGCTAGGGGTTAACATAGATCTTTATCTGCAAAGTATGAACTTAGCATCTTATGTTTCCCTCTAATGAATATTGTGCTTGGAAAAAGAACAGTAAAGAACATAGTGGGTCCTACTGCTAATCACTGGTCTTAGCTTTGCCTTTTATTTTTATGACAGTCAATATTATGGGAAGACAAACAACATTTAGATTTTTCACAATGCCTATTGGGAAATATATTCTTGCAGAATGTGCAAATGTAATTGGTTGGGTTTAGTAATATTCAGAAGAAAGCAGAAGCCACTACCATAGAAGTAGTGCTATTATGCTGACAGCAAAAATAGCAATAGTATTTTAAATTGCTTCATAGTGCTTTACAGCCCTCTTCAAGTAGTTTACAATGTCAGCATATTGTCCCAACAATCTGGCTCCTCATTTTACCAACTTCAGAAGGATGGAAGTCTGAGTCAACCTTGAGTTTGTCAGGATTGAACTGCTGATAGTCGGCAGAATTAGCCTGCAATACTGCATTCTAACCACTGTGCTTACAACAAGGAACCACATTTTATGCAATACTTTCCCTGCAAAAAATAATAATAAGAGAGTTAGAAATATAAAAGGGTCTTCAAAGGAAAAGTATAGTATAGCCACCCAGAGTTGTTTGGTGGAGATATGGATGGCATGCAACTTTAATAAATAAATAAGTGCCCCTGCTGACTCCTAAAAGTGGTGCAATACCATGAAGTCTCTCTTGTGCATCACATTTTTCGTACCCACAGCATTAGAAACAACCATTCTGGAATCAGGTGAAGTAGCTCTGAAAAAAAAAAATTAAGTAGACCATAAACACTCCCAATTTAAAGTAATCTTTAATTCTAAAAGCTAGGAAACTAAGGAAAACTTCGCAGTAATGTATTCAATCATAATGTCCAGAGACAATCTCTCATATGTATAGACTAAGGATGGAAATCTATATATACTGACTTGAGCATCAGTTATAGGAAAAGCAATAGGACTTATGTTTAACATAGCCTGAAAGTCCTATGTAGCCTGACCCCATTGCTTATTGCTCAGCTGTCATCGATATTCATTAAGATTCCTCCTTCCATCTGAGTACATATGGAGATGCAGAAAAGAAAAGCATGTTCTGAAGCAAAGCCAAAGAAGTAGCTATGGGCCCAGTATTTGTTGAAGAGGTTATACCTATGTATACAAAGGCATAATATCGTAGAATTATACCTGTATCTATCTATCAATCATTTTACTCTCTATAAACTGACTCTCAATGCCTTCAGAAAGAAAGTCCTCAAGTTTCTATTTCCAGCTCATAACAACTGTACCCATCTATGCATTATTAGCTGTTAACCTACAATTGCTTTCTGCTTGGTTTGCTCTTGAGTAACAGAATGGCATCAGAAGAATAGTTTTCTATTGCGCAGGAAAAACAAGGCATAAACCACTATAAAAATGGATCATTTTTGTTTATCTGTGTCAAATAAAGAATTATGAGATAATTATTGGAAAGAAGAAGGAATATGACAGCAGAAGAGTGGGTTTTGAAATTGAATGTCATTGCAGAGATGGTGAAATTAACTGCATTTATTAAAGAAAATGATTTGGATAAGTTTATAAGAGACTGGAAGCCTTTCATGGAGTGTTAACAGAGGGCTTTGAAATACACACACATACACACACACACACACACACAGAGGTTAACAGGTTGTTGTTTTTTTTACAGTGAACAGATATTGGGTCAATTTGACTGATAGACAAGAGATTTGTATATTTGAGATATTTGTTAAGAGAATATGATGTAAAACAGAATATGATGTAAACTAATTTAATAAGCATAGATGAAAAATGTATAGCTATTTGTAGATCTGCAATACAAGGGAGTGAAAATATTAGATTTGTATGAGATACAAATAACTAGGAAGTGATATGTTTATTGCTAATCTTATACACTTTTTTCTCTTTTGGGTTTTTTGTGATTTTTTTCATTCTGTATACAATAAAGATATTAAAATATTTTAAAATATATAAAAAGTGCTAGGAGGTAATTGTTCAATTGCAACTAGAAATCAAGACAACTTGATAAAAGGGGAAAAAAATACTATAGAAATGTGCATTCTTTTGTGCTGAAGATGACTAATCCATGGTTTACAAGCCACTAGACTCCCAAATCACATTATCATATTTTAGTGGCAAGCCTCTAAGGGATGGCAAAGTGTTTCCACACTGTTTCTGGCTGAAACCTTTTTTTCCAGCTGTATGCCTTATTTTATATTTCAGACACCCCCAAAAAACTGCACATTCCTCCCAAACTCCAGAGCCATATTACTAAAGTAGTCCTTAGCTGACCAAATTATCTAACTTTTTAAAAAGGACAGATCCAAAATTCACATGTCTGTTTATCTAAAATATGCCTTTTGCACAGTAATTTCAGGTGACCAGATATGACCCAGCGATGATCTCATTATGCAGTGGTAGAAACTATTAAGTAGCCATTTGCAGCAATTGAATACATAGGCATATTACCCCACTGTTTGTGTGTGATTCCTTTTACAGATGATTAGTTTCCTAATGAGCAAACTAACTCCCAGTGACAATACCACCAGATTTTATTTTGAATAGCAAGAACATAAAATATCTGTTCTTAAATGCACTTACTATAGTCATTCTAATTTTCAAGCTAAACTGTTTTGTGAACATGATTGAAAATTATACTGCTAAGTCTTTTTCAGATTAAAAACAAAATTACAACATGTATATAATAGTTTTTTTAATTTTACTTGAAGATTTCTGGTTTCAAATGCTAGTAAAACATATTTTCCTTGCTCCAATTACTAATGAAATAGAAAATGCCTTTCTTCCTAGCAAACTCTAATATGCAACATTAAAATTGTTGATCTTTGTTTCCTGCTTGCTGGATATGCTCTGAATAAAGAACTCCTGGTCCAGTAGTTACCAAACATGACCAAGATGCATACACAAAAAAGAAACAAGAAATTCAAGAACTCCAAATTTCCACATTTCTTTTAGGAATTTTCATCAAATTGTAGTGATTCTTTTTATTGCTATGCATTAGCATTCTATTATCATCTACATTCTTATTATTGTAAAGTATCATTAATGCATTTTATATTGTGAAATAGATTACAAGGTACTGATTTAATGATAGAATTACATTTTGAGATATAATTTTGCCTAAGTGTGTAGATGAGAAAAATATTTCATGTGAAAAATTCCTTGATACTAATGTAAGCATGTATCATTTAGTAAGAACCAAGTTTGTCAGTGGATCTGTCTGCCTGTCTATCTATCTATCTTATCCTATCTATCTATCTATCTATCTATCTATCTATCTATCTATCTATCTATCTATCTATCATCTATCTATCTATCTATCTATCTATCTATCTATCTATCTATCTATCTTGTATTAGATTTATTCCACTTTTATTACTTTATAAGTAACTCAAATCAAACCATCTACCTCAAAGGGATATTTACTTATTCACTTATTTACTTAACAACTTGTGGAGGCTGGCTAACTCCATGGTGACTCTGGGTAGCACACAGTATTAAAACAAATTAAACACAGCAAAATAAAAACTTTGATATCAAGAAAGTGTAAAACACCATGTGCATGCAACATTTCTACAAGGACATACCACTCAATCTAGCCCAAGGCCTGGGAGGAAAGCCTTAATGACTCATTTATGGAATTGACATATCTGAAAACATGTCAGAAAAGGCCTGCTTCCTGGATCTCATCACATGGTATTTTTTTAATTGACGGGATCCAAAGCATGACACTTCTGACCAATTGAATAGGATGGCAGATATTACAGATGACCATTAATCCTTGGATTGTCAGGTACTATGACTTTAAGACCTTAATAGATTATAACCCTAAGAAAAAAATTATACAAGATTACTACGGAAAATTGTATTTTCAAGAAAATATTCAAGAAGAAAAGGTTAAGCAATACTTACAGAAAGCAAATTTACCTCAGATACCTAAAGACATTGAAATAATGCTAGACGGGACATAACAATGATGGAACTAACAGAAGCCTTAAAAAAAACAGAATGTTGGAAAAGTACCAGTTCCAGATGGAATGCCAGTGGAATTTTACAAGACTTTCCAGGAAATACTGAATCTCCATCTGTTAGAAGTTATGAATGAAGTTATGTTAAAGAAAAGAATACCCAAAACATGGTCAGAAGCATATATTACACTTATACCGAAGGAGGATACAGACTTGCAACAAGTTAAAAATTATAGACCTATATCCCTATTAAATTCAGATTATAAAAGGGGGAAAATTTTGGACATGGGATTGATTTAGAGAAGTGGCAAAAATTGTGGTCTCAAAATTATAAAATGACAATGTCAACTGCATATAAAGAACATTTGTATAAGATGTTTTACAGGTGGCATCTACCCCTGATGAGAATTGCGAGAATGTTTAAGAATAAATCGGATAAATGTTGGAAATGTCATCAGATACCTGGCTCACATTACCCTATGTGGGGGACGTGATCGGATGCAAAAAAATATTGGACTAAAATCCACACATGGTTGGAAAAAATGATAAAAAAACACCTGTAGGGGGTGTGCATAAACGCACCAACGTGCCTACCATCCCTGTCCGATTGTTTCTTTTATTTTTCTTATATGTATCCATGTATTCATAACTATGTTTTTACTTATACCTATTATCTTGTAAACAATTGACAAATAAAATAAAAATAAATAAAACAACACATAGACTTTAAACCAGAGATTTTTTTTATTGGGAATTATATCGGAAATATACAATAAAGAATTGAAGTTTTTGTAAAAGTTTTAACAGCAGCTAGAATTGTGTTTTCTAAGAATTGGAAAAATGATACAATACCTATGCAGGAGGAAGTTATTAAGAAAATTATGGACTGTGCTGAAATGAGTAAATCGACAATTGAAATTAGAGAACAAGAAGATAAACAATTTTATATGTTATGGGATTTGTTTTATCAATGGTTGGACAAAAAGACATGTTAATGTAATAGATTTGTTGATTTTGTAATAGGTTTAATAGATAGATATAAAATATAATATAGACATACATAACCATTGGATGAAGATATAACATAAATTTTAAAATAAAATTTGAAATATCTCATATAAAGTGATAGAATAAATAGTTTGGTCATGGATGATTAATAATTGATAAGCATATAAGCATATGTTAGCTTGATAATGTGCAAATTTATATAAATTGAGAAATGACTACAAAAGGATAGCACAAAAGATTTGTAACCAACTGACACACTGTATGTATATAAGATGGAAGATGGTTTTTATGTTTTTATGTTTTGTTTGTTTATGTTTGTCTTTAAAAAATAAAAACTTTTTTTCAAAAAGAAATAGATGATAACCCTTATTTGATTTTTTTCCAGAAGCCTATTGTTATCCTACTCTCCTCACATAGCAGAAGTATTATATGGGCAAAGCCATAAATGCCTATACTGCCACATTCTAGGCTGTTGCAACTTCTAAGCACTTCTTTTCAATAATCCACATGCAAAGTGATCAAAGCAGTAGTTACTGTCAATTAGAACCTCCCAATCTATAAATGGACACAATTGACATAAAAGATTAATCTGTGCAAAAGTCTTTATGGCTACAGATGCTATATGCTCTCCTATCTGAATCTATGACTTCAAGAAAACTCCCAATTTCACTCCAGTCTTCAAAAAAGAATTGCATCCCCATTCAGAACTAGAGATGGAATGTCTCCATTTCAGGATAGTTCAGTTATCCACAGTCACTTGGTTTGTCCATTCAGAGCTCCAAAGCTACTAAACCCTGGGGCAAGGCCCAAAAATCTCATAAATGTTCTAAAATGCAGTTGGATACCATGGACCTAAACAAACTGATAACTTCATACAATGTTCTCATATGGATGTTAAACAGGAAGAGCATCATCCGTTGTGACATTCCACCATGGGCTTAATCTCTCCTTTTCTGTCAATACTAGTTGGAAATGGCATAGAACCATTGCAAGATAGTATTCTGACCCCTAGTCTGTGTGGAAGATCCAGAAAGGTATCATTCTCATCCTGTGTCACTCCCATCCTGGCTCTTCCAGGGGTGATCAACAAACACAAACAATGTTTTCTTAGTATTAAGTCCCAATCTGAAAGCTAATTCCAAAAGGTGACAACAATCAGTTTCCTTCAAGACCCTCTGAAGTGTAGCTTGACTACTTTCTCTTCCAATACCAACATTCTAAAGCATAGAATTCAACTATAATGTCATTTGAGCAGGCAATAATATGGAGTTCTTGAAAAAAATCAATATTAATACACATATATGCACAAAGGCAGAAATATAGACAACAAATGTAAATATGCTTAAATTCCTCAACTGTCTTCACTAGATCTGTTTTTAAACTACACTATTAGAATACAAACATTTAATAACACACTTATCTTCTGCTAAAGTTACTATTACGTGATTTCAGAAACCATTAGAAAGTATTTCAATTGAAAGTTTGTACAATATGCTATGGAAAATTGCTATATTGGAAAAATTGACTTGTAAATTACATTATTTCAACAGAGAGCAGTCATAAAATCAATTCATGTCAGTTGGGGTCCTTTTATAAACTATATGAAGCAGTATTATAAAAATTGACAATGACAGAAGTACATTTAAAAATCTAGAGAGCAAATATAATTTTATCCAAATCCTGTAAGGTAAACTATTGTTAAATTAGACTTATTTGAATAAACATATGCCTAAACATTGATTTGGGTGTGCATTCTGGACTTACATGTTAAATAAAAACAGAATTCTGTATGCTTGCTGTATTATAAAAATCCCAATGGGGCCTCCTATATCTCTATGAATTCTATGAGTGCTTATTAATTCAAATGTCCTGATTTAAGATTTTAGCTTGGAATTGAGAATTAATTGCTGGAATCCTCTACCTCTACTCATGAAACAGCCATTCATAAGTGCTGCATTACTGTAAATCAAATAAACTTTAAGATGCAGACAAAGTATAAATAAAAACCTGGTGTTGTCAGCATGTTTGATCAGTATTTGAGCTGACAACTGAATGAAAGACGAAGAACTGTTCTCATATACAAATATAACCATACTCATGTTCACAAACCATTCTTATTCATGTCCAGATGACCTAAACCAAAAACTGGAGATCCCATCTATTTGAACATGCATTTCAATATTTCAGCAAGCTGATTTTTGTAGCAAAGCTTGATATTCTTACTTAGTGAAGTGGCCAAATAGTTGAAAATTTTTGGGCTAATGAGCTGATTTAAGATGGTTGGGTCGGTAACAGTTATTCTTCATAGTCAAATGCTACCTGATCCATATATAAGCAAGACATTTTATAAACAGCCAGAAGAACATTATACCTTAGCAAAGTGGAAGGCCATTTTGAAACTAACCAAACATAACTACTAAGGAGAAGCATATTTACAGTGAGCAGGCATAAGTAAGATACTTTTTTATTTTTATAGGTAAAGGTAAAGGTTCCCCTCACACATATGTGCTAGTCATTTCCAGCTCTAGGGAGCGGTGCTCATCTCCGTTACAAAGACAAAGAACCAGCAATGTCCAAAGAGGTCTCCGTGGTCATGTGGCCAGCATGACTAAACACCAAAGGAGCACGGAACGCTGTTACCTTCCCACCAAAGTGGTCCCTATTTTTCTAGTTGAATTTTTACATGCTTTCAAACTGCTAGGTTGGCAGAAGCTGGGACAAGTAATGGGAGCTCACTCTGTTATGTGTGCTAGGGATTCAAACCACTGAACTGGTGACTTTTGTGATCGACAAGCTCAGCATCTTAGCCACTGAGCCACCACATTCCTTCTTTATTTTTATACATACAACCAAACAATCAAAATCAATCAAGAATTAAATAAGCTCATGTTGGCCTTATGTCTGTCAGTAATGTCTCAGTCACAAGATAGGCTTTAATCTCTTTTCTGGTGATCAGCACTCAGCTTCCATTACAGTACAGGAGATTTCATCACTCACACTGTAGTCTATTGTATGAAAATTATGTAAGGAGATACATAATAACTACCTGCATAATACAATTAAGATTTTATTTGTCTAGGATGTCTGAGCATTCTAGTTTGGGAAGGTTGATGGACTAGAAGACTTTCAAAGTTCCCTCCAATCTTATGATTCTATAGTATACAGACATATTCATGATAAAACAATTTGAAGTGTATTAAAATAACATTCTAATGAATGCAGAGAACTCAAGGTTTGACTCAATTTTTGTGATACATGAAATAAAAATCATGTAGAGATAGAACGTTTTAATGCCAAACAGATTTGCCTCTGTATGTTGTATGTAACTTCTGGATCTTCACATCAGCGGGCTCCATGTCTACTTTGGCCAACTCTCTATACCAGAAAGTATCTGATAATCGGCAGAACATACATGTCAATAGCATGGACCTTGTTCTTCCCATTGTGGTGTTCTTCAGAAGATATCTTATCCTTTTGTGATACTTAGATGATGCCATTTTCCTTCCCTTCTCATGGTTCCAAATGATTAAGGGATATCAAGATACTTGCATCTGATTTATGTACCTGCTATATAGCTTTCTTAACTATAGAGTAATCAGTCTTAATTACTCTGCATTAAAATATACACAATAACACACACACACATGATTTTATCCCACTTTTTTCATGTACAACTCAACATGGCATACATATCAATATGTCTTCTTCCTCCTATTTTTTTATTTATTTCCTCCTTCTATATAGTTATAAAAAAAAGATGTCTTGTCAGCCTTCACTACAGTTTTCAAATAGGTATATATTAATGCATCACTTTCCATTTTCCCAATATGAAAAGGAAAGACACACTGACAGCATGACAAAGATAGCCTGAAGCAGCGAACAGCTGAAATTAATAAATCAAGTCACTGAGCTTACATAATATTTTAAAAATATTTGATTCAAATCTTCTGATGTTTAATTTTAAATGCCTCAGGCACTCAGTGGGTGTTTGACAATATTATTCCACATTTGTTCACTATTATGAAACATATTTATAACCTAGAAGCAGTAGCAAAAGCATTTTTAAAAATAGATATATAGTTATAATATACATCTCTCTTGCTTTCCTGCATATTTATTTTTACTAACATTTTTTAAGCTTTCTTACTACTGAAAATGATTTACCATGATTTTACTTTTCACAATTCAATAGGAACGAGCACAATAAAAAACAATAAGCAGATAGGCTGGTTCTTCAATGTAGAATCAAAGCTATTTTAGGAATGTTGATATATATCTTCAAAACAACAGTTCTGAAATTCTATCGTAATATTTAATTCAGCTGCGAAGAAGAATAAAAAACTTTCATTAAAAATTATTTAAAAGGGGAGAGAGAGAGTAAGGGAGGGAGGGAGGGAGGGAGAGAGATATATAACTGTAGCTCAACCCACCAAAAACATAACTATAAAAGACAGACCAGAAATAAAAGTTAAAATAAGCAAAAAAAATAGTAAGAGAACACTTGTCTGATCTTGATGAAAACAAATCACCAGGGCCTGATGGATTACATCCCAGAGTTTTAAAGGAGCTGGCAGAGGTCATCTCAGAACCACTGCACCATATCTTTCAAAAATCTTGGAGCACCGGGGAACTACCAGAGGACTGGAAAAGAGCTGATGTGGTTCCCATCTTCAAAAAAGGAAAAAAAAACAGACCCGGGAAACTATAGACCAATCAGCCTAACATCAATACCTGGGAAGATACTGGAAAAGATAATAAAAAAACAGATCTGCCAACATCTAGAAACAAGTAAAGTAATAACTAGCAGTCAGCACGAGTTTGTTAAAAACAGACCATGCCAAACCAATCTTATTTCATTCTTCAACACAGTGACTAAATTAGTAGACCAGCAAAATACTGTGGACATAATATATTTAGATTTCAGCAAGGCATTTGATAAAGTAGACCACAACCTACTTCTTAGTAAGCTAGAAAAAAGTGGAATAGATAGCACCACCACTAGATGGACTCGCAACTGGCTGGCAAACCATACTCAACGAGTAGTCCTTAATGGGTCTAAGTCTGTATGGAGGGAAGTAAGCAGTGGGGTGCCACAAGGTTCCGTCTTAGGCCCAGTACTCTTCAATATCTTCATTAATGACTTAGATGAGGGAATAGAAGGAGAACTTACCAAATTTGCAGATGATACTAAGCTGGCAGGAATAGCTAACACCCAAGAAGATAAGCTCAAGATCCAGATGGATCTTGACAGACTAGAACACTGGGCCATATCTAATAAAATGAAATTCAATATAGAGAAAGGTAAAGTCCTACACTTAGGCAAGAAAAACCAAAAGTATACATATAGACTGGGTGAAACCAGGCTCAATAGCAGTAACTGTGAGAGGGATCTTGGAGTCTTAGTGGACAACCAGCTAAGCAGTGTGCAGCAGCCACCAAAAAAGCTCATGCAATCCTAAATTGTATTAACAGAGGGATACAGTCAAGATGAAGGGAAGTACTAATACCACTCTATAAAGCCTTAGTAAGACTACAGAGAGTACTGCATCCAGTTTTGGTCACCACATTATAAAAAAGATGTTGAGACTCTAGAAAAAGTACAGAGAAGAGCAACCAGGGTGATCAGGGGACTGCAGGCTAAAACATACAACAAACTGTTGCAGGAACTGGGCTTCGCTAGTCTAGTAAAGAGAAGGACCAGGGGAGACATGATAGCGGTCTTCCAATATTTGAGGGGCTGCCACAGGGAGGAAGGGGTCAAACTATTTTCTAAAACTCCTGTAGGCCAGATAAGGAATAATGGATGGAAACTGAACAAGGAGAGATTTAACCTGGAAACAAGGAGAAACTTTCTGACAGTGAGAACAATCAACCAATGGAACAGCTTGCCCTCAGAAGTTGTGGGAGGGCCATCAGTTGAGACCTTCAAGAAGAGATTGGACTGCCATTTGTCAGAAATGGTGTAGGGTCTCCCATTTGGGCAGGGGGTTGGACTAGATGACCTACAAGGTCCCTTCCAACTCTGATTATCTGTATATGCTAAATTTTTGGACAACATGGGTTATATGCCAAAAGGATATGACCACATTTCATAAAGGAAGCGATGGGTAAGGAAGGACAGCAAGCAAAACTGGCCTCTTTCCATGCTGTGATAGAATGAAATCATAGACTGGAAGTAAAGCCTATAGTGCTGTGATTATTAGAATTATGTATATGTATACATAACATATGGATTATGGAAAACTATCTACTTCTTTTGAAAATACGGGATATTGGAATCTTCTATCACTTGAGCAAGTATCCCATAAGATAAATGATAAGATCAATGACCTGATTTTTTTTAATTCTCTCTCTCTCTCTCTCTCTCTCTCTCTCTCTCTCTCTCTCTCTCTCTCTCTCCCTCTCCCTCTCCCTCTCCCTCCCTCTCTCTCCCCCCCTCTACAACTCTGAATTCATATGGCAGACGTGGGCTTGGAAAACATTTCCTATCTGCTATACCACATTTGTTCTTTTTTCATTTCAATTCTGACTTTTTTTTATTCACCAACGTGGACTGGTTATAACAACCAACTTGGGGGGGAAAGAAAGAGTGAAAAAAAGGGGAAAAAAGCAGGTCAGCATTCCTATGATTTATCTTATGGGTTATCTTATGTTTTGCTACATGACAACTTACATGTCTTCTTCTGTTAAGGCTGTGAATCAAATATCTCTTTGGCTCACAAACTAGCATGGAGAAAAAGAATTAGAAATATTTTTCACTACATAAACATCATGCTGATGTTATTCCTTTACATATGACAGCAAAGAATGATTAAAATGAAAAATTATGAAATGAATCTATCAAAACCTCAAGCATCCTACTTAAGTTCTAGTATTTTTGGATGGAAGCTTTAGTGTTGCTGTAAATTCTTGGGAACAATCTCAAATGCACATTGATCTGGCAAAAATTATAATGATGATTCATGATGACAGAGTCTGGGGAGTCAAGAATAATAATGAGAGTAAAATTAATGCTCTTTACAACTAATAAAATATATATTATGATAATTAGCTACAGTGCACTGTAAGTCTTTTATTACAAACAAGCTGCTCTTCTAGTATTTTTACCTTTGGTCCTGAAACTAGTATCTACATCATAAATACCAATCTAACATTTTACAAGAAAAGGTATACCTATACAATCATGAAGAAAAGAAGAAAATTTCCATTGGATTCTTTTTGATGCTCTGCGTATAGAAAATCAATTCACAGACGAAGTTAGGTGGAAGTTCTAGGAAGAAATGCTTTTGTGGAAGTTTGCATTGTGCTTTTCAGGAATTAGTGTGAATGCAAAGCAAGTAAGATTATGCTAAGAACATTCATCCATCTCATTCAGAATTCTGTATCAGCCATGTGGGAGCCAGACTTCTCTGTGAAAGCAGGAAAAAGAAGAAAAATTGGTGATTGATTAGAAAAGTAGAAACACTCTCTCTTTTTCAAAGCCTTGGAGCTTGTCTGCAATTTGCAGGATCTTGCTGAATTCTGATAGAAGCAGAGAGGTGCACTTAGAGAGTTGTATGAAACTTTACAACAACACTCCAGGCTAGAAAAGTTGCCAATCCTTGCACTATGAAATTAATGTTTGAGCCTGCTAGAGTCCATGTTAAATTACCTTTATATTGAACTAGATTTCAAAATATAAACAGAAGCTGCTCCTTTAGTAAGATTATAATAATTAGAATTTGAGAAGGACAAGGAAATTGACACACACACACACACACACACACACACACACACACACACCCTTTGTAGTTTCAACCATTTTCATTTGAAGCTGATATTTATATTTGGAGGAAATGCTCCGCTGGCACCAAAGGGGTCTCTTTTCAAATGCAAATAGTTGCTTATACTGCTTATACTCAGAAGAGTATAAGTTCTTATAAAGAGTCCAGCAGAAGAAGAAAAAATCATTACATTCCCTGTCATCACCTGCTGTGATCTCAGTTATGATCTGCCTTCTCACTCTGCAGTTACATTTTTGAGTAATGTTCACTTTAAATGCAAAGGCACATTTAACATCATGTCTTTGCTTGGGCCTTTAGATCAGCCTGATGCAAGTGTCACTGACTTTGTTATAAATACCGAGAATACCAACTTCAGACTGAATACCATTCTATTGATTTACTGATTTTACATGTCAAGTAGTTCCATGACTTAGCTGAATTTCAAGGGATGTGAAAATACAGGAGATAATCTAGCTAGAACTAAATTTATAAATATGCATTCTGGAATTTAATCTAATGAATTTCTTTATTAGGGCAAAATCAGCATTGTATTTAGGTTTTAGCTATAGAGGAGGTATCCTGCATAATATGTTCTCATTCAGACAGATATATGCACTAACAAAACTAAATATCTGATGAATGGGAAAGTGAAACAGGTGATCAATTATTCATTTGTTACAGCTACGTCATATATTTTCTATGGATGCATAGGTCTGTTTGATTTTAAATATATTTAAATAGTCCATGTACTGTATCAGTTTTCCTATAGCTGGCAGAAGTAGAGGATTTTGCTAAAGCTTTCCCAGAAAGAGACCCAGATCAAGAGACTGAGCAGTCAAATGTTGAATGGGAAAAGGAGAGAGAGGTTCAGGGTAACCATGTCCTGGCCTAGAATCTTTCAAGATTTATTTATTAGCTTTGAAAGCTATAGCTTTAGTTTGACAAGATTCTGTCTACTAAGTGCAAACAAGTAAAAGATTGGAGTCAATTAGATCTCACTATTTCGTCTCTTGGCTTATGCGTGACAGTTCTTTAGCCATTGCCATAATTTCCAAAAATTGCTAGATATCAAATGCAAGCCCTATTTATACTGAAACTAAGATTCCATATTTTCCCATCCTTTTCTACTGTCTGAGCATGAAACTGGCTAGTTGTGACTATATTTTGAGGTAAAAACTAATTGCTCATTTGTCTCTTGCTTTTGTAATAGACAGATCTGGTATCAAACTTTACTTTTTACTGGGTGACAAGTAGTTCCCTCACCATTCAAAACATCTTCTGTCACTTTCTTCATAGCTAGAAAAGTTTGATTCATCTTTTCTTTCTCCCTCTTCACCCGAATAACCAGCACAGGATAAATCTGTGATTTATTGTATAAAAGGGGCATAATTTTATAATTGTGATTTAATTTATATCATTTATTCTGTTTCACATTTTTCTTACCCTGTTTGGTTTTAGAAATTCGGTTCATAGTACACCTTTAATTGTTCAGGTATGATGCTGGTCCTTTGGGACGTATAATTTTTTTAAAAAATAATTCATAAAATTCAAAATAAGGTTTAAAAAGCCTTACAATTCATCCAGTTCTGCTAGGCTAGGTGGATTTAAGACTTATATGACCTTAAATGTTCTGGTGATCAAAACAAGAGAATCCAATCTAATCTTGCTGCATTGTTTTCTTCTTTGGAGCATTTTCTGGTCTGGGCAACTTGGGGTAAGAGGAGGAAGTAGACCAAGAAAACAGGAGAACAGTGTTTTATTTAAGATGTTCTTACCAGGTATTGTAACTATGGAAACCAATAAAATATTATAAGATATATATTTAAAATGATCTACTTGCTGTAGCAGGGGGCAGTGAATAAATTTCTTTCTCATGGTATTTTTAATCTTCCAACTGATCTTGTCCCTTAATGATCTTCTTTTTAGTTATTATTGCTTCAGTCCTCTTCTGTTATCTGTCAGAAAGTCCCAGGAAAGTCAGTAAACCTCATTTTCAGCCAGCAGGCATATCCTTCAAGATGAATAGTTTTAAACTGAAGAAATTAATAAGAAACACATGAGTTACAACCATCCATTCCAATCAGTAGAAGGAATCAGTGCAAATTGAAAAGGTAATAAGGTAAAGTTAACTGGAACAAACTGTACTGGGATGTTTATGGATTACTCAAAAGTACATGATCAGGGGGTGTTTGTTGCAGGTATTGGAATAAAGATTTTATAAGCAGTAGTGAATAGTCAGTAGTATTGCCATTATATAAAAGCCGGCTTTTCCATTAGAAACAATAGAGATATCATGTAGCATACCCATGTAAAGAAAGACATATATCTAATGTGTATCCATATAAAAGAAAACATGCAATGAAAAAGCTATTTTAACTTTAAATAAATAGACATTTGTTTAGCTGTAAATAAGGAGGAATTGCTTTCACTCTAAGGCAGGGGTGTCAAACTTGTGATGACATGTCACATGATGTATCACAACTCCCCCCCCCTTTGCTAAACGAGGGATGGACATGGCAGTGCATGACGCATCCAGCCTGTGGGCCAAAGTTTGACACCTGTGCTCTAAGGTAAGTTATCCCTCATCAGTAATAAGCTAATGTATCTATTTCATTGATGATTGGCTGCATGTTTAAACTTCAGAACCCTATAAAAGAAAACAAAGACAAATTATGCACAGCCCCCACCCCACCCCAAAAAACCTTCATAAATTTGGATGAATAAACATATCTTTGGCTTTCTACTGATCATCTGATTTGCTTTTTTTCCATCTTGGAAGAAACCAAGAGAAAGTGTTTGGATCGTTATGACACAGAGATACTAGTCTACCTCTGTCAAAGTTATTGAGTGAATAAAATATTATTCACTATTCACTAAAAATATTATTCAATATTATTATTGAGGTGCTGTTCAAATCAGGCAAACAAAACAATTTACAATTATAGAATTTTCCCCTATTGGTCATAGCTAGAAACTGTCAGTCTCTCAGTGCTTTTTTGATAGCTGATGACAAGTGCTTTATAGCTGTCCCTCAGTTTTGTGCAGAAATACAAAATCCTTCACTCTTTGTTAAAATTATTCATTCATTTTTTCCATTGAATAATTGTGACTTGCACCAGAGAATTAGAAATGCAATTTGCCAAAGAAACCAAGATTCCTATTTGTTACCTAAACACAGAATGAATATTTACAGAGGAACTGTGTAACAATTAGCAATTTCAAGCCATTGTTGAAATAAGCTTACTTTTTTCTTTATTATAATTTTGTTTATGAAGTACCTGTACATTACCATAGCAGATTGTCTTTAAATGAATGAATCACCACATGATCCCAACTACTTAGCTACATCTGTTATGTAGTAAATTGCCCTGTGTGCCACATGCATAGTAAAAAGTGGGGGGAGTATATTTGTTTCTAATAGAGACTCATTATGCGACAGTACACGAATAGTCAGGACAGATGGATCAGCTGCAATACTATAAAATTTAGATATAAAACTTGTTTATATATTTCCAACAAAATGAATGCAATAAATCAGTTGTTCTGAGAAACTGACATGTATATGTTATTTAACTTCCAAGTGAGACATTTTTAAAAAAAGCTTATTTATATAGTAGAAAAATAAGAACTTTGCTTATTATCAGATGATAGTTAGCTGACTTGTAATTATTTCTCCTGGCTTCTGTTTTTTGAAAATAAACCATATTATTTTTTTATAGTTTTAGATTGTTTGAAACTGTTGTGACATTGTCATCTCCAGAGGTGCTGCTTCCTATTCTAATACAATTCAGTCAATTAGAACAATTAGCAGATGGTAAAGAGGTTTTTTTGAAAGAAAGGAAAGGAAAGGAAAGGAAAGGAAAGAAGGAAAGGAAAGGAAAGGAAAGGAAAGGAAAGGACCAAACCACAAAACACTTCAGTACAACAAGCTATAAATCTGAGTCTGAATATGATTTAAAAACAACAACATCACAGGAACCACATATACTGAAACCAATTTTAATGGTCTGCCAAAAAAGGAAGACAAGGATAGAGAGAATAAAGATCATCACATTTGTGAAGAAATAAATCTATTTTAAACAATCAGGATTACTTCAGATACTCCCAGTCAATATTGTTTTCTAAAATTCTAATCTAAATAGACTTTTATCCATTTCAAGCTGTATCACACTAAACTCCTGAAGTTCAAGAATGGTACTGTAGAAACTGTGCCTTGTGAAGAAATCCTTTTGTGGAAGTGAAAATTTAAAAAGATAACACTGAGAATTATTTTAAAAAATATCTTACATTAGGTCAGACCATTCTTTCTTCGGGTTGAGTTTTATCTATACTGAGTGGGAAGTACTTCTCCAGGTTGTAAAACAAGAAGTTTTGGCAACTGTTGCTGTGGAATCTTTTGCAAATATAGGCACTATTTATCTGAACCATTTTCTTTCTCTAAAACAATTATGTTCAGATAGCATTTTGAGATGTACGTTTAAGAATAAAGAGGACCAGCATTGCCTTCCATCCCTGTGCAATTATCCACCTAGTTCATCTACGCAGAATCCACTGTCTAATAGTGCTGAGTATTCCATATAGTCTATCTCCTGACCTCCTGCTAGGAAACAGAAGACAAAGTGAAGTCATATTCATTGGTTATATGATGTTTAATATTTTTATCTTTATTTATTATATTATTTTTGGGTTTTCTGGTTGCCCACGGTCATGTTTGAATGTATGTATGTGTATGTATGTATGTATGTATGTATGTATGTATATATATATATATATATATATGGATCTTTGGTTGTTCGGGTTTTCTCCCGCGTAAGATTCGAAGTATCTAGGCAACGTTTCGATGAAGTCTCATTCATCATCTTCATGCTTCTGTCTTCTGCTCTTGCTTCTCAGAGTGATGTGAGATTGCAGCTGCTTCTTCCTTTAGAAGCCTGAAGATGATGAATGAGACTTCATCGAAACGTTGCCTAGATACTTCGAATCTTACGCGGGAGAAAACCCGAACAACCAAAGATCCACATACAAACACCCGCGAGAACCTCAGAAAACATATATATATATATGTGTGTGTGTGTGTGTGTGTGTGTGTATACACACACACACACACACACACACACACACACACACACACACACAATATATATATATATTTGTTTTCTTAAGTTTTCATGGGTACTTACATGTATGGTATTCAGCTTTGTTCAGGTATTTTCCCACGTCATTATAGTTGTGCTTTTAAAGTTGTAGCAACGTTTCAGCAGAATCTCATCTGCCATCATCAGGCTTCTGTATTGTGTTCGTCTGTGAATCAG
Source organism: Pseudonaja textilis (assembly GCF_049901715.1). Classification (NCBI taxonomy): domain Eukaryota; kingdom Metazoa; phylum Chordata; class Lepidosauria; order Squamata; family Elapidae; genus Pseudonaja; species Pseudonaja textilis. Next base: position 211,762,927 of record NC_141991.1, on the reverse strand, counting down.
ACTTTTACAGTTGTTTCAGTTTTAAATTTGGGGCTAGCCTACTACTGTGCCAGAATGGTTTTTTCTTCATCCTGATTGGTTGGGAGTCTTGTTCTGTGTTTATTGGTCTTGGAGTTTGCTGTGTTCTGCTTGATTGGTGTTTCTAATATCTTCTGTCTGTTTTGTGGCTTTTTTGTGTCTTGATTGGCTGGCAACATTGTGTTCCTGTGTTCCTGTGTTCCTGAGGCTTTTCGTGCAGCTTGGCTCCGAGTAAATGGATGGCTATCATTTGTTAGGAAGCTAGGTTTCATCTGGGTGCCTGGTTGGGGTGTGTTTGAGCTGGAGGTATCAGGGGGCATCTGTTTGTGCCCAGGTGTTTGCCTGGCTAGTGGTGTGGAGATTTGTTTGTTTGTGAGTGCAGGCTTCCAAATAATTGACAGTCTGGTGGAATCATCTCTTCTATTCATGCTTTCAGGTCTTTTTTCAATCTCTATGGCTTCTCTGGTAATTCTGTGGCTTACTATAGTGGCTAGGGTTTTGGTGCCATTGAAGATGATGCTATGACCTGTGGGTTTCATGTGTTGGACTAGTGAGGAAGTGTGTTCCATTCTTTGCTGTGCTTTTTTGATGATGTTTTTGGTGTTAGTTGTCCATTTTAGGTCATGTGATATCATAGAACCTAGAAATTTGAAGGTCTCTAATGTTGATACTGGAAGAGGTGATAGTATGGGAGGGTTTCTTCGAAAGTCTACCACCATTTCTACGGTTTTGACTGTGTTCGGTTCCAAATTGTTCTGGTTACACCACGAGGCAAGTTGTAAGAAACAAGAACTGATAACTTCTGAATAAGTGAACAAAAAGTTTTGGTTTTATAAGTTCTTGAGTAAAGTAGAATAGAAATTTGTACTGTATTAAAAGCACTTGGTTGCATTTATTCAGAATCTGTGGTTGCTGTTTTTCTTGATGCCTAATTAGTGTGTCCCTGTAATGAGTAAAGATATCTCTAGGGAGCAACTCAGAAATGCTGGAAACACCAGATGTTGCACAGAGGAAAGTTCAATCATCAGAAGCACTAAATATCTGTTCAACCAGTGTTTGGCTTGTGATAATGGCAGAAAGAATAACAAGCTTACATCATCGGTCATGATATAGACAAAAAGGGAGGAAAATACTGTGTTGATCTAAGAGGAATAAAATTAAAATCATATGATTTGTGGTGCTTTCGAAACTGTTCATTCTATTTCAACATTGCCCTGTTCACACAGAAAAAGGGGATGAAAATTCAAAGAAAAATGAAATAAAAGCAAGAGAAAAAATTAGAAGAAATTAGAAATTAGTCAGAAGGAAGAAGAAGTCACATTGTTGATAGACAATTATTTTTTCTGTTCTTTTAATAAAAGTTTAATCTCTATGGACACTTGCCATTTTTAAAAAAAAAATAATTTAAAAAAATGGACCACACAAAATAGAGATATCTCCAGGATCACTATATGTTTTTGGAAGGAAACAAAGTAAGTCCCGCGTAATATGACCAATATTTGATGATTTCTGATTTTGTAACTTTTAGGATTCTTTATAGAATTCTTTTATTTAACGGGGGAAGGAATAAAGCTGTTTTTTCCCATGAGGGATAAAGACCTTTGCAAATCCTGTTCCAATTTGTAATGTTGAAACTAACAGTATGTTTAATTAGGTAATTGTTCAATGTTTTACATAAGAATCAAAATCTGTAAGAAACATTGCCCTATTGTTTCCAAAATCTCTTGCGACATGTATAAATTTTCATTCCTTGCCAATTCATATTTTTAATTCTTCAGCCCTAAACATTTCTCTGCCCAAGTAAGCCAACATATATTATTTACTAAAACTATTCAAATACACATGTATTACCAAGAAATTAAAATGTATCTTTCTAACAAAAGGTAGAGTATTTCCAGAAGATCTTGGAACAAAGCCACCATTATTTAGAGAGTAAATTACAATAAATAAATGCATTTTAAATAGGTCTGTAAGCTTTCTGAGCAAATTATGTTGTATGTAGCATTGTGCATCAATAACAGTAATAAAAAAGCACATATGAAGCACAGGTTTGGGAATGATAAAAGCTCAAAGGTAGTTCACAATTCATGTTAAAGCTCTGTCCTTGATCTCCCAAAGTGATTCATATTTTTCTCTACTAATTAAAATGATGTTTCCTTATGTTTATGAAAAAATATTTTACCTTTGTTTATGAAAACATAATACACACGGGTTACCTTGCAATTGTTAAGCTATTCTGACAGAGGAGACTTGGCATATTGCAGCATTTTACAGTTAGTGAAAAAAAATCAATGAATAGAAGATCATTATTTTTAATGTTAAGTACCTATCTCAACACCTTTGGGTGACTTTACACAAACATGTAAGATTCTTTCATACCTTGCTATAAATGTTATTTGTACTCAAGCTTACATGGGGAGGGAGAGCTAAGTCTCTGCTTTATGTATTTTAAAGAAAATGGGGAAAATATTCATACCTGCACATAAAAACAGTCAGATATATAATTTCACTGTTGCAGCCAACATTTCAACTGTTTTGACCATGCCCAGCACAAAGCTGTGGAAGACTATGAGAGAGTACAGGGAAGCAGAAGTATATGAGCTTAGCTAGGCTAAATCTGCATGCATACTTTAAAGTGGATTTTGTAATTTTCAAATGGGTGCTCCAGAAAATAAAAATTAAAAAATGGAAAAGTAGAGCAATATGACCCAACGTAACAATTCTTAGAAGGATTTCAGCAACCTATTCTAGCAGAGATGGCTTGCTAATCCCAAATTTCTTTGTGTATTAGCTGGAAAACTTTATTTTTTCTTTAAATTATCCTGTTATGGTGTTTTTAACTTGCCATTACAGAATCACTAAATTTTGTTTTGTAGGAAAGTGTTAAATAGCCATAATAAAAAACAGATAGAGCTTAGTTTGTAAGAAAAAGTTCACTAGCACTAACCCTAACCTGTGATAATAACATAATAAAGCAGATAAAATAATTTAATAGAGAAGTTCTCTGGAATGAGGCTCTCTTCATATGACTCCAATTCTGATGGCTTTCCAGAAGGTCTTAAAAACTATTCTCCAAGAAGAAGAGGGAAAGTAGATGGAGCTGTATTAGATGTGTTCTGTATGTTGTTGTGGATCACTATCTTGTTCTTGTAGTCCAGTTTTGTCCTTATTTTGTTTCTGATCACTCAGGTTGAATTTTATTGTTACATTTTGAGCAGCAAAGTCATCAGGAGCTGGGCAGCCCCTTGATTGAATATTTTAAATTAATTACTGTTAAAATCCTTTCTCCTTTCTCAGTTCAATTTTTTTTCTCATTTCTGAATTCCTCAAATCATCTTCTACATACACACTTAAACAGAAATTATTTCTGAGATCTTGTACATGATTCCAACCAGAAGTTATTTTTATTTTTTTAAAAAGCAGAGAAAGAAAGATAAGTCAGAAAGAATTTCATCCACTGTATCATACCCTGGAATATATTATGTGGAAGCTTTTTGCAAATCTATCAAACAGTTAAAACAGTTAAAACAGTTAAAAACAAAAACAAATGGATTCACAATGTGTTATTTATGTAATCAGAGCTTCAACACTCTCAAATTCAATTTCTGTACATTAAATTCCACTTATTTTCATAGAAAGAACAAATCCATGGGTGCTCTGTAACTGCTACATCTCTAAGGGAAGAGCTTCAGGCAGTGATTCTTTCAGACTGAAAAAGCTCTTCTTTAAGTATCATCAAAGGAGAAGTTGAAGAGAGACTGTGGAACCATTAACATTCTTTAGCACTATGAGTATAAAGCTATTCCTAGTGATAGTCACGGCTGCTGAATAAAATATAAGAAATTGGAGCAAAATGTTAGAAATGAATGGTAGCTTTTTCTCCACAATCTAAAATTATCTCTCATATAGCAGTGTTTTATTAACTCTTTAAATTTCAAATATAGCACTTTAGTGGATTTTAATTAGATTTAATTAATTAATTGCCTAAAATGCAAAGTATATACACCATTTCAAATAGTAAGGATAAACAAAAATGGAGATAGAGAGCTGTCATGTCAGTAGTAAGTACCGTATGAATATGAGCTAAACTATGAAATCACATGTTTTACTCTTTTCCTCACTGAAAAAAAAAAAAAGTACTACCAATTGATTACGTGCAAAGTTAGTCAGAGGGGACTAACTTTTGTGTTTTGTTTTGTTTATATTACAAATAGTCAAAATAGTGGCACAATCCAAAGAGCCAGTATAATTTGATGGTTAATGAATCAGAGTAAAAACCAGAAGACCATGAGCTTTTCATCCCACCTTAGCCATGAAAGCCAGCTGGGTAACTTTGGGCCAGCCACTTTCTCTCAGCCCAATGCACCTCATAGAGTTGTTTGGGGAAAATAGGAAAAGGGAGGAATATTATATATATTCACTGTTTTGAGTTATTTATAAAAAATAATATGGGCAGGATAAAAATAAAATAAATAAAATTCAGACTAAGAGAAATGGGTTTAGGAAGATATTAGTGACAATTCTAAGGACATGATGCTCTTAATTATATTATTTTTTGTTAAAATATAATACATAGGTTCCATGATCTAAAGTGGAAGTCCCATATTCGGCGGCGGGGGGGGAGCCTAAAGCTAGAATGTGGAGGTCCCAGTTCATTCTCAGGTTTTGCCTAATTCTTTTCTGGAAAATGGAAATTAAAATAATCCAATAAAATTATCAAAATAGGCAAGACTATCAAAACAAAACCATGAGTTTGGAAGGCAGGGGAATGCTATTGACCGTGTCTAATTTTGACATACTCAAAAGAAAAAATAGACTTACTAATATAAGTAGCCACTGACAAAAATATTGGGAAGAAGAAATATCCAAGCAGATAGACAGATTGGAAAAAAACTCCCTTTTAGGATGTGCAAAGCCAGTGCAATTATCTTGAGAGAAGTTATCATCTCTCAGCTCTCTTTTTTTTTGTGACCAAGGGCAAAAGTCCTCAGTGCCAACAAATGATACAAAAAAAAGTTCAAGGAAAAACTCTTAACTCTCAGCAATTGCACAAGAGCCACTCACTATTGTAAAAATAAGAGCCCTATAGCATTTCCAAAAGTAATCTCTGCAATCTGTCACTTCACACCAGTTAAAAATGCACTCAGAAGCAGTTTCTGGTTGTGAACTTGACATTTGCAACAAAATTGGGGATGTACTTTTCCATTTTGTTTGAAAGTTAAGCTTCATTTTCCTTCATGTGAGTAAGAATCCTGTTATCCCATGAACTGAATAGTGTACAGGTAGTAAATAGGAACCTATTTCTAGTAGAAAGGTGGAAGAGCTTGGACCTACCGTCAAAACAAACTTTCAAATAAATCCACAGAGGTTAGTAGTCCACAATTCTGTTTAACAAATCGTATATCCACTCACCTCCTCAAAATTGGGGTTTTATCAATTCTCTACCTGGTCACCTGAAAGAAATGCCATTAGCAAAGTCTCTAACAAATAATTTTAAATATCTTCACTCTGCACAACATATTTTTAATGAAAATGAATGTTTGAACAACTTGCTTCTGTGCAAGCAGTAAAGGTCAAAGTCCCCTTTGCTGTTTTTTTAATACAGCAAATATTTTCTTAAATAATTCTTCCACTTTCTAACATTAGAAACATAAATCTAGGGAATTCTTTCCTGCCAATTGCACATTTTCCTTGGCTTTTTTTAAGCCAAGAAACCATCTTCCCTGGCTTTTTTTTAAAAAAAAGACAATCTCTGAATGTTCAATGATATAATTGGAAATATTTTGAAATAGCAAACCAAATATCGTTATTTTTAAACTTACCTCAAAAAATTCAGAACCAAATGTTAGCAATGTCAGACAAGGATCAGCTCCAAGTTTTGAAGGGTCAGATAACCTCCAATGGAAAACATATTTGTAGTATCTGTGTAGACTTTCTTCAGCATAACCAGGAGAGCTGTTGTAGCAATATACTGATAGTTTGAGGGGAAAATTTCAGATCTTGTAGAATTCTCACATAGCTAATATTGTGTAAATTCAAGGCATTCTGGAAAACTTGAGTGGTGATTTATACATTCAGTCCCTTTGATGAATATAAGTTCTAGTGCTTCCCACTGTAATACTATCTATAATATGGGAAATAAATGGTTCTGAACATGGTTGGTTCACTATTCTTAAATTTCTAGCTTCTTAACGATGATATATTCTTCTTGTCTGATTGCCAATCCCATCAAAAAACTGACAAAGGTAGCTTCAACATTCTCTTGGTCTATTCAATTGAATAATATAAAATCACCTCTTCAGTAAATAATTAGCATAATTAAAACATTAATTAATTAAAAAGTAAGATAGTATCAACACGTCCCAAATTCCCAGGCTAGCATTCAAACTCTAATTGAATTACAGGAAATTACTAAGCAATCACTGCCACCAACAGATTATTGACCTAATATTTGGTAGGGTTGTACTTGGGAATGCTTCTGTGATCACAGCAGTATATACATAAACAGAATTAGTTTAGTTAAAGACCTTGACATATATGAACTGAGATTGAAGGGTGAGGCAAATTTTAATTGCTAACTGTGCCAAAAGGTTTTTAACTGGAATGTAACAATATTTAGAATAAGCTCAAGACATGTATATTTCAAATGACATCTGGCCCATTTAAAAAATGCATTAGTGCAGTATAAAGTATAGATAAGATTAATCTGATCTTTGATGTTAGGAGACCATAGTGTGCTAGGGTGAGCTGATGATATCATTGGCACATGTAGATGTTTTTTTATATATGCTTGGAAAGAGATTCCAGAAAGTATTTCAACTGCTGCATTTCTAAAAATTTTAGAAAGAGAGAAATGAATTCAAACTGTGTTCTACCACATTGTTTTAGAAGATATCCTTACAGAAGCATTGAATACAACATGATACATGGACACATCAAATCAACAAATCAAAGAAATGCAGCCTTTCAGAAGTGACTCATGAACTTGACCTTTCCACAATTAGTCACAGGTTTTCAAATGACAGTGTGCAGATACCAATCGATTGATAGGTCTTGGTACTTTCAGCAAGAGAAGGCAGATTACACTTTCTGCTTATAAAGTGGTGTCAGGAAGTCATCTTTTAAACCCATCAAGAACAGCTTTGCATAATATCTCATTGTATGCCTAAAAGGATTATTTAACAAGATAAATCAAACACATTTTGAAGTAAATATTCTTCTATAACTAATGCTCATGAGAAAAAAAGCCTAGGACTTTTTTAAGAAAAGAAGAATCCACACATTACATTATGGTTGCTTGTTCAATACAAAATTTAACTAAATAAATAAAAAAAGCTTGACCTAAAAGAACTCCATTACATTTTAATGTAAATGGGTTCATGACACCTTATCTATTGCAAAGAGTGGCCACATAATAGAGTGCCATTTGAGAAAGGGAGATGTCTATTTGAGGCCCCAGGGATCGTTGCATTGTCAGATTTTTTTCCTATCCAAAATCAGCACCAACCACAGAGGAGAAAGCACCATTATAATCTCTATACGTCTGTGATGTCAGATTTAAGTTATTCAGGAGGGGGAAATTGAGAATACAGAGAGTGGCTTGGAGCACAGAAGCAGCTTTATGGCTTCTTCTTGGACCTAATATATAGAATGAGTCTTCCACTGATATGAAGGAAATCATATATAACACTGCCACTTTGCAAGGAGTGCTAGCTGCCAGTAAGCTTCCAGATGTAATCCAGGGTGCTACTTATCACTGCAATCTGGCTATTTGTACTTGTCTCTGTTATGTTCTGAGAACCCTAGGAGTTCTCACTCAGGTCCATTCACTTTGCGGGGGTGTTCTTCCCCTTCACTCATTGGCTGGTTCTCCCCAGCAGCCAGCTATAAAAGCAGGCTGCGGGGTCCAACCAGTTGCTGATCGCTGCGAGCCAGTTCCCGGCTTGGCAAGCACGGTCAGCCCTTTATTGTTATAATAAAGTATTGTTGCACTCATGCTCTGGTTCAGCCTCTCCTTTCCCAAACTTAACACTGGCGACGAGGATGGGATGGCTACCAGAAGCACCTTGCAACCACTGAGTCACTAGCCACCGATCCGCAGCCAGAGAGAGCGATCGGCCGGCGATAAGAGCAACGCTGATCCGCAGCCAGATAGAGCGGTCAGCAAACAGAAAGAGCAAACACTGATCCGCTGACAGAGAAAGCGGTCAGCAAGCAATAGAAGCGAACGCTGATCCGCAGCCAGAGAGAGCGGTCAGAATCGATAGTTAGAAGCGTCTGTAGCCGCTTGTTAGCCCAGCTACAGGAAAAGTGAAGCGCTGCGAGCCGCAGCCTCTAGTCGTTTAGGCGCGAAATTCAAACGGCTGTCATTTGAATTTCAAACCTAAAAGGTACAGCACGGTGCTGTAGTCAAGTCACTGACACCCACACAGGCGCGAATTCAAACGCTGCCAATGGCTGACAGCCAAACTATGTGCTAACCCAGAGAGAAAGAGAGGATTGCGGAAAGCCTCTCCAGAGCTGAAATCACTTGCCTGCCACAGGCACTAGAACCCTTTTGCCGCTGCCCCAGAGAGATTTTGTCCACAGGTTGTTCCACCGGTCCCATCACCATGAATTCCAATCCAGTCTTCCCAGCGTTCAAACCGGATGAGGAGAAGTGGGAATCATACAAGAACCGCTTCAACCATTATATCGATGCAATCGGGCTGGCTGATGCTGGGGAGCATCGGAAAAATCGTATTTCCTGATCTACTGTGGAGCCATCGCTTTCGATACTGCCACAGCCCTCGTGGCTCCACGTGAGTTGAAAAACGTTCCTTGGTCTGAACTACTTGAAATCCTCACTAACCACTATTCTCCCAGGCCCTCACAGATTGCCAGGAGATTCACCTTCCGTATGAGGAAGCAATCGGACAAGGAGACCATCAATCAGTACATGGCCGCCCTCAGAACAGCAGCAGTGCATTGTGGGTTTGGAACCTACCTGGAGGACATGCTCCTCGATCAACTAGTCTGCGGGGTCAAGGACCTCCACCTTCAGAGGCGCCTTCTCGCTAAAAAGGACCTCAACCTAGCACAAGCCGTCGAGGAGGCCTTGGCAGCAGAACTGGCAGCGCACTCAGCCACCGAAATCCATGGCCCAACTGCAAAGCTAACGACAGTTCCAGTCCACTCCGAGGAGGTGGTAGCAGAGGAAGCCCCTAGTGATGGAAACGACGCCCACCGCCTCTCAACGCCAGACGGCCGCAGGTAGGAGCCAAACAAGAAAACATCGGTCCGCCCAAGCACATCACCCTGTGCCTAGCCTGTGGGGATCTCATCTGAGGGCCACCTGCAAGTTCAAAGGAGCCACCTGTAATAATTGCCATAAAAGGGGGCACATCGCGAGAGTCTGCCAAGCCCCTCAAAACTCAGCACAAAGGCACCCCTTCTCACACTCTGGACCGCAGAGGCAAGTATTGAACTGTCGCACTTCACCACCATGCCAAGCACACTTGCCACACTGTTAGTAAAATCTCTCTCTCCGTTTCCTTAGAAGGTAAACCGTGCCGCATGGAGGTTGACACAGGGTCAGCGCTCTCAATTATCTCGTGGAACACTCTCACGAGGCTCCAGCCCAGCCTATCAACTAGCCGGCTCCAGAAGTGCCAGTTTAGCCTGAAGGACTACCAGGGAGGACCATTCCTGTAATCGGCAGAGGCAAGTTCCTTGTCAATTTTAGAGCTTTTAAAGGTCACCTACCTCTAGTGGTAGTTAACGGCAATCTCCCTACTTTATTGGGGCTCGATTGGTTTCCCCATCTCGGCCTAGGGCTAACAGGAGTCCATGCTGTCTCAACCTCTGACACTGACTCCTTATTCGCTGATTACTCAGATGTATTCAGCAATGAGCTGGGGTGTTATAACGGTACCCTATCTCATTCTCAGTCGACCCCAGGCAGTCCCAATCAGACTAAAACCGCGAGGGTCCCATTCGCTATTCGGCCAAAACTAGATGCGAATTGGATAAACTGTTAAAACAAGGGGTCATTGAGCCAACAGATTTCGCCAAATGGGAGACGCCCATTGTCACACCCCTCAAAAAGACGGTAGCCTGAGAATTTGCTCGGACTACAAGACCACAATCAATAAGTTTCTACAAGTCAGCGCTTACCCAGTGCCCGTCATTCAGCATTTATTACACACTTTTGAACCCGGCAGCATTTTTGCCAAATTGGACATGTCTCAAGCGTATCAACAGTTCCCTGTTGACAACCAAACAGCGGAACTCCAGACCATTGTCACTCACAGGGGTGCTTTCCGATGCAAGCGTCTCCAATTTGGCGTAAGTGTTGCCCCAGGTATTTTTCAATCCCTCATGGAGCGGATTTTGCAGGACCTCCTGGTGTAGTACCCTACTTGACGACATCTTAGTCTCGGCCAGGGACAGACCCCAACTCTTCCAGAGAGTCAGAGCAGTGTTAGAGAGGTTCAGACAGCATGGCCTCAAATTGAAAAAAGAAAAATGTGCCATTGCCACTAGACAGGTGGACTTTCTGGGTTATAAAATTGACGCTGCAGGCATTCACCCCTGGAGTCCAAGGTTAAGGCAATTCACGAGGCACCCACTCCAACCTCCAAAACTGAACTACAGGCCTTCTTGGGGCTATTGAACTTTTATGCCTCCTTCTTGCCCCATAAAGCATCAGTAGCTGAACCCTACACAGATTACTGGATAAAAAATCACCTTGGCACTGGGGTCACAAAGAAGACGCTGCTTTTCACGCCGTCAAATCACTACTCACGCCAGAGGCGGTACTTATTCAATTCGACCCCAACCTTCCATTAGTGCTGGCAGCAGACGCATCTCCCTTTGGAATCGGGGCAGTATTAAGTCACAGGCTTCCCAATGGCGCCGAGGCTCCCATTGCTTTTTTCTCCAGGACGCTTTCTCAACAGAGCGCAATTACAGCCAGATCGATAAGGAAGCTCTAGCAGCTGTTGCAGCAGTGAAAAAATTTCACGAAGTTTCTCTTTGGCCATTTTTTCGAGCTGGTCACGGACCACAAGCCCTCCTGGGTCTACTAGCTGGGGACAAACAGACCCCTCAGGTCCTTTCTCCTAGAATGACGAGATGGACCCTCTTCCTGCAGCCTACTCCTACAGACTCATACACCGCCAGGTAAAACATTGTCCCACGCTGACGCTCTCAGCCGCTGTCCCTTGCCGGCTCCAGCTGAAGACCCTGCTCCTGTCCACGCTATTTTTGAGGTCACCCAACTGGACCTCCCCATCACTGCCCTTGACATTGCTGCTAAAACCAAGGCAGACAAAATGCTCGCCCAGGTGCTCGACTGGGTGAGGAGGGGGTGGCCGGGTTGTAATGTTGAAAACAAATTCACACCTTTCAAGACCCGCATGCAGGAATTGTCCAGTTTGCAGGGCTGTCTACTGTGGGGCACTCGAGTGGTCATCCCGACCTCACTGCGTCACTCCGAGTTCTGGAGGCATTGCACGAGGGACACCCTGGCATCGTTAGAATGAAGGCATTAGCACGCAGCTACGTATGGTGGCCGGGCCTCGGCGAGGACGTCGTCAGATGGGTAAGTTCCTGCAACATTTGCCAGGAATCCCGTCCTGCTCCTCCTATTGCCACCCCTACTAAATGGGAGAGCGCCAGCGCTCCGTGGTCCAGAATTCACATCGACCTGGCTGGCCCTTTGCATGGGAAAATGTTCCTAGTAGTCGTGGACTCCTATTCTAAATGGATTGACGTAGCACAGCTATCCACGACCACCACACAAGCAATTACCAAAGTATTAACTCGCCTGTTTGTAACACACGGGCTACCCGACTCCATTGTCTCCGACAATGGCCCACAGTTCGCATCAACCGAGTTCAGCCGTTTTGCTGCCAACCTGGGTATCCACCACATTTTCACAGCCCCATTTCATCCTGCCAGTAACGGATTGGCTGAAAGGGCCGCCAGGACCACTAAAGAAGCCCTGGCGAGGTTCAGTAAGGATGATTGGCACCACAAACTCGCGTGTTTCCTGATGAGCCAGCACTCAACTCCATGTTCAGTCACCAATAAGTCCCCAGCTGAGCTCCTGATGGGCAGGCGCCTGAGGACTGTATTGGACAGACTGCACCCACAATACTGCCTTGACTCTCCCCTCGCTTCCACATCGGGGGTTAGACATTTTATCTTACAGGAGCCAGTATTCGCGAGGAACTTCGCTGGAGACCCCTGTGGATCCCGGGCGAGATCGTGGCCATCACCGGACCCAGGTCGATCGAGTCAAACTAGAGGATGGCCGTGTCTGGAGAAGGCACCTGGACCAGCTGCGTAGGCGCCTCAGCACCCTCGCTAGCAGGGACCCAGAATTACAAAACGAAGGGAGGCCTCAACATCAACCCCACATCCACATCCTTCCCGCACCAGTTTACACCAGCCGCCATTCCAGAAAGCCCGAACACGGACAGCGGCGCCCAGACGGCTGACCAGTCCGATCCAGTCTACGGGAGCACGTCCCCAGTGACCAACCCTACGAGTCCCGGACCTGCCCGAACCGAGGGGCACGTTGGTGACACTTTACCAGCTCTGCCTTCCCAGGCAGACCCTGAACGGACAGACAGCGTTCCAGAGCTGCGCCGTTCCGGGCGCCAGCATAAACCTCCTGCCTACCTCAAAGACTATGCGTGTTCGCATCTGAGGGGAAGGGGTGTTATGTTCTGAGAACCCTAGGAGTTCTCACTCAGGTCCATTCACTTTGCGGGGGCGTTCTTCCCCTTCACTCATTGGCTGGTTCTCCCCAGCAGCCAGCTATAAAAGCAGGCTGCGGGGTCCAACCAGTTGCTGATCGCTGCGAGCCAGTTCCCGGCTTGGCAAGCACGGTCAGCCCTTTATTGTTATAATAAAGTATTGTTGCACTCATGCTCTGGTTCAGCCTCTCCTTTCCCAAACTTAACAGTCTCGTTGTTTCTGCTCATCCCACCAGATCCAGCAAAGAATGCATGCTCCAGGCCCCCTCTGTCAAGCAATGACCCAGGAATTGTGCCTAATCTAGTGACAACATTGGAACAGCCTCCTCCTGGATGGCTTGACCCTGTTACTGTGAAGACTTACATTTGGACTAGGTTTTTGCCAGGTTAAGGAAACTCTGGTACCAATATGATTTGTAATTAGGCTATGTTGGCATCAGAGATCATTGTCTGTAGCTATTGTTTTAGTCTTGGAATTTTATGCTGACTTTGACACAGGCAGACATGAATCAATAAATAATAAACATTTTTTTTAAAAAAATACTTTCTACTTGCAGAATTTTACAAGTCACAATAGTTCTAATGTCACAGCATGCCAAGAAAGAATATAGGATTGTCCTGCTCTACAATGAACAGTGGTTCAGATCTTTCAGGATACCTGTTTACTCAGAAAGTTCTCATTCGGTAATCTGAAGCAAAACCTTAAAATTCTAAACTCAATCTTTAAAGAAAACTTTACTGGAACTTATGTTAACTTACACAAGAAGGAAAAAAAAAGTATACAAATGTCTATGCTGCATACAGATGCATTGGCATCATACATATTCATGTCAGGATGAAAGGCAAAGAAATCTGAAAAGGACACTGGACACTTCTCTAGGCCCCACAACAAAACTCTGTCTCTGCAACTGTAGCATTAGTGCAGCTTTTGATGGAAATAACTTTTTCTACAATCATTTCTTTCTGCTTTCTTATTCCCCTGGTTTCTCAATTAAATCAGTGTCAGGTCAAGTGTCAGTAAACATATACCAATAATTCAACTCCAGAACCAGAAATTTCTAAGAGTTAGTCAAGAGTTCAACACCAAGTGGCTACAAAGGTCAGATATTCAAATGGGACTCCTTCTATTAAAACTGCAAATTAATAATCCTGCAGAATTCAAAGAATCCCAGACTTCACTATTTATACAAAGATGAAAACATGATGCATAGTAAATTTAAAGTAAGGAAGAAAAACTTTCTGCAGGCCATTTTTCCTCAGAAGTAACATTTACTCTATCAAATTTCACTCAGTAATAGAGGCAGTATTTCCCACAGTAAACATGTAAGTAAATAAATGACATTTGTCTAGATTTTGCACTTTACCTTTCTTCATTACAGAACTCAGAGTGTATCTACAGTGTAAGGACCTATGTAACTAGCATGGCAGGATTAGATAAGGGTCTTTGCAAGCATAAGTAGTTAAAAATGGATTTCTCCCTCTCCTCCTGTTGTTCAGGACTGCTCCAGAGTCATGCCCCAGTTTGTTAACCCTTGCATGGTTAAGTCATAAGCATAGATCATGGTTTATTAAATACTAGAGGTGAACTACATGCACTTGAAACTCCTTTGATGTTTTGAGATTTGAGGAAGCCTCATGATTTAAAGAATTCAGAACAGAGTAGAGCCAACCCAAGCCAAGTCTAAAATAGAAAATCTAAATAGCCAGGGCAAGAAGAAGAGCATATTTTACAGTGCTATACAAAAGGAAAGAAAACAACATGAAAAGAAAACAGATAAGCTGTTGTTCTGAATGTTCAGGAACAATATTAAGCACAACATTCACAGGATGATGCCTTGACCTTTTAGGGCTTTCCTACAGGCCAAAGTGTCCCCTTGAGTCACAGTGACTATTGAATACACAGACTGTTAATGACCAAAACAGTATGTGTGTCTCAATCAATGAAGAGTTGAGAATGCTAGTGAGAGCAGTTCTCATGCTGTCTTGGCCTTCCAGGCATTTTTCAGAGTTCTTTTTAGTGAACGTCAGACTATTGATCAAAACTGTTTTATTTTTTTTATGTGCCAGCCATCTGGTCCATATCCAAAAGGCAGTGATAAGAGAAGCTTTCAACCTCAGGTGAGACTGGTGTTCAAATCCTATGAGAATTCCTTTGTTCTTCAGCTTTAGTCCACATCCATTGTCAAGAACATTGAACATACTTAGGAACAAAATAGGTGCTGGCTGACTGTTCTCCATTAAAAAACAAAATTGTGATTCAGGAAATCTTAGGTGCCCACCTTCAATGCTGTATGATTCTTGAACAGATCATGCTCACAGCTCACAATAACATGGGATCTGAAGTGGATATCCAAAGAGAAATGAAATTTTGAGAACAAAGTTTAATGAAAGTAAGGTCTCACTGGCTTGAGTCCCTAACCTGCCTACTAGAGAGCACAGGAAGCAATAGATATTTTCAGCCTTTTTGCAAATTGTGGTCCTGTCTTGGGAAATTATTGCAGGAGACTGGAATAATAAGTCATTCTCTATACATAAACTGATTACTGTAGGAGATAATGGAGGATGGGTGGGGGATGCTGTCCTGCTATGATCCATGGGGTCATAAAGAGCCAGGCATGACTTAGCAACTGAACAACCACCATCACAACAAAATATATTATTAAAACCTATAAT
The DNA here is from genome assembly GCF_049901715.1 of Pseudonaja textilis. NCBI lineage: Eukaryota > Metazoa > Chordata > Lepidosauria > Squamata > Elapidae > Pseudonaja > Pseudonaja textilis. The sequence continues at coordinate 211,747,490 of NC_141991.1, read as the reverse complement.
TGGCCTTTGGTGATCTTAGTGGAGAGTGAACATGCAGAAAACAGGATATGCCAAAAATAATCAGTATATTTTCAGATGAAAAGACATAAAAGAAAAACTTTGGAATGATCTCATGACCCTGCTCAATAGCTCCCACTTGAATGGGATTTGGAATCCTGATTGTACATCTCATCAGGATGAATCATGTACAAAGGAAGCTCTGGCTAGTAGCTTTTTAACCCAGTCAGAGAGGAGTAATGAAATGAAGAGAAACAGTTGCCTTTTTCATGCCATTCTGCTTGCCTACATGAAAGGCTGCTGCTGTTCTTATTTTTATAACTTTTAAATAATGTTAAATATCATTGACTTCATCTGCTCCTTATTATTGGCAATCTGCATTCTTCATCTGATTCTTTAAAAATGATCAAAAGGAGCTCTTCCTTTGTTCTGTTGCTATCTTGAATTCAAAACTGGACATTTGTTCAGGAAACATGTCTAAGAAGACAGTTGCTGAATTGTACACTAAACGACAACTGATTTTAATTGGAATTCCACTTTGGGGGGAAAATTCAGAATGTTTCCTATAGAATTTCATGTGCATACCAGATGTAATAATTGATCTGTTGAGACTTACATCCTGTCTTCAGCAACCATCATAGATGAATATTTTAAAGGAAGGCAAGGTAACAAACATCAAAGAACAGATTGAGTTTTTTTTCTGAAACATGAGATTTGATTACTTGTCATTACTTCCTTTGCTGAGATCTGTTTAAACATTCCAGTCTCTGAAAGAAAAAGATATAAGAATATCCTTGAAGTTACGGTTATAACTGCAGAAAAAAAGAAGTCCAATGGATATGGATAATAATCTAAAAAATTCAGTATCTAGAATAAGGTTAAGTGAAAAATTGCTTCTGACATCTTAATGACAATATCTTACAATGGTAGATTTAATGTGATGAAATACAAAAAGTGACGGAACAGAATATGAATACATTTAGACAGTTTCCAAAGACTTATGCAATGTTAAAATGAAATAAATATATTTATTTTTTCTATATCAGTAAATCATGAAACATAGCAAGAAAAAAAACCCCAATGTGATATATATACATACACACAAACACACTTTTTGTGCACTCAGAAGGAGGTTCCATTTTACTCAATGATATTTAGGTATTGCAGATTTAGTGAATTAACCCTTAAAAATTAGGCATATATTCCGTTAGAAAGAAATTCTAGGTCATGTTGCAAAATGGGTTCATTGGAATTTATACCTTACTTATGAAATTAAGTAAATAAACTTCATTGCAATAAACTGGATGAAGAATAACAGGAAGAAAATTGGGGAAGCCAATTCAAGTTGGTCCAGCAGCAACAGGGCAACCATAAAGAGGAATTTTTAAATAGTCTAATGATGCAATCACAGGAAGCCCTGTCCCTTTTTTTACACATGACTGTCATGGAACACAAGAAAAAAGGATGGGGTTTCTTTTCTCATAATCGCCATCATGGCATTTTTAAAATCAACAATCACCATAGACCTCTTTGAGCTGAAATATACAATAGCAGTTAGACTTATATACTGCTTCATAGTGCTTTACAGCCCTCTCTAAGTGGTTTACAGAGTCAGCATATTGTCCCCAACAATCTAGATGGAAAGCTGGGCCAACGTTGAGCCAAAATCCTCAAACTCTTGGCAGTAAGCTGAATTAGCCTGCAATACTCATCCAACCACTGTGCCACCATGGCTCATGCTTTGATCTTTCAGAGAATCATAGATAATATCAAGGAGTTTGAATCTGATGTTTCTGAAATACAGCTAGATAGGATCTCATATTTTCTTGTACAAATGGGACTTCCCATCTTAGGATCTTCCCATTATTGGAACTAAAACTTCCAAATTTCCCAGCTAGCCTAGCCAAGAGCAGAAGGGAAAAAGTTCCACTTTTTTTAAACATATAATGCTTATGAGATAAGACATCTCCTTCCCTCCCTCCCTCCCTCTCTCTCTTTCTCTCTCTCTCTCTCTCTCTCTTTTCCTTAAAGAAGGGTACATTTTTCTGGAAATCAGCTTATTTTATTTTTTAGGAACTTCAACACTTCTCAATTTTATTGATTACATTTCAGAATTATAACGTGGCACCCTGGCATTCAAGCACTAGGAAAGGCCAGGAAAAAAATGTGCTATTTACTATCAATAACAGAACTACTAAACAGAATGGAAACGTTTCTGATTTTTTTTTTTCAGCCAGTGCTTTAAAGCATTATCTAGTGGTAAGAGCTAACTTTTAGATAAAGGTATGGGAAATCAGAGTAGTTCTTCCTGCAGAATTATGACATTTATTACAATCCTATCTAGGTTTTCTTTGGAATAACTGTCAAAGATACTGGTTAAAATACATTTTGGAACATGATTGTTTCAAACATTTCTTGAAAGTATATACTTTGTTGGAGGTTTTCATCTGGGATTTCTTTTGTTTTAACAATGACATTTATATATGTTTTTTTTCTATTTGTACATGATCTTAGGTTTTGTATAGTAGCTAAAAGAGCATAATTTTTAATTTAAAAAACCTAATGAGAAAAAAAATCTAATGAGACAAGTAGCTGTTAGTCTATGCCATCTGTACATCACTGGATAGTGCAGTCTGTCCAGGCGGACAAATGTACAAGTAGTCCTTCACTTATGTCCACAATTGAGTCCAAAATTTATGTTGCTAAGTAAAACATTTGTTAAGTGACTTTTGCCCCATTTTTATGGCCTTTCTTTATTTAATACTTTATTGTCACGGTACGTATATACACAGTATACACATACAATGAAATTCACATAACACCCAGAGACCAGACCCAACATGCACACACATGACAATCCCCAAACTCACATCCCACCCACAAAATTTCCTCACATCCTATACACACAAGGAATCACACAACAGACCAAGTAATACTGTCCAACAGCTCACTGATGGTGGTCCTTAAGTTAATTGTTAAGTGCAATTATAGCTCTGGGATAAAAACTGTTCAGAAAAGGTGTGGTCCAAGTTTTAATTGTTCTATATCTTCTGCCAGAAGGCAACAGCTCACAAAGATTGTAAGCAGGATGGGGAGAGTCTCTGAGAAAGTTGTGCGACTTCCTCAAACAGCGAGATATGAAGATGTTGTCCAGGGCTGATAGCTGAAGCCCGATGATATTCTAGGCAATTTTAATAGTTATCTGTAGAACTTTTTTTGTCCGCTTTCTTGTCACAGTTGTTAAGTTAATAATATGGCTGTTAAGTAAACCTGGCTTCCCCACTGACTTTGCTTGTCAGAAGGTCACAAAAGATGGTCACATGACTCTGGAACACTGCAACCATCATAAATTTGAGTCAGTTGCCAAGAGTCTGAATTTTGATCACATGACCAATACTCGTAAATGTGAAAAATAGTCCTAAGTCACTTTATTCAATTTAACTCTGAACAGTCACTAAATGAATTGATGAGGACTACCTGTACTATAGTTCACATTTCACTTTAGCAACTCCAGGGAAGGATGGAGATTTCAGTGAGGTTGCCAATAGCTTTGGAAAATAGGTCTAAGTCATTTAAATTCAGGGTATAATCCACAAAGAACTTACTGTGGCATGTCTTGTTAAAGTTTTGTTGAGTTCTAGCTTCAGGCTGTAACCCACAATCCATTTACTGCTGAATAAACATATAAAAGCAATTAGAGTGCTATAGACAAGCTGGTTGTAGATTATAATCTTATTATTTGATATGAGCACATAGGATAACAGAATTTCTGGCTTTCTGAACTCCTGTTGTCTTCAGGCTCAGGCAGTCTTGATCTCTACAGTGTTTCCCCTAATTTATCTAGGGTTTTTGGAAATCTCCTGATGATATCACAGCTTCCATTTATTCTAAATTAAAGATGGTCATATAGCTATGTGTACTTTTTAAATTACAGCTGTGGTCTTTTATCAGATGAATTATCTATCTGGTAAATAATTGAAAATGCAATAAAATAATGGCCTTGGAATCATTATGCTATAAATGATTGTCTGAGGTTAGTTGCCTCATTTTCCTCTGATTTCTGTGGATAATAGATACTGTAACTTCTCTTTCTATACTTATTTTGTATAAAGAAAGTTCATGAGTATAAGAGCGTGAACGTGAATTTTGTTGCAGATTATTTTCATGGAATAATGAAATTAAATGTTTTTTCTGTAGTTTCTACCCATATTGAATATAATGCAGTCAACTGTGGTGTTGTTGTTGTTTTTTTTTGGGGGGGACATGGAGTTGTGTAAACTGTAGTTTAAAAGCTTCCAGAAAAGTTTACATAGGGAAAACATAGGCAAAATTTTAGCTTTCATTAATTGATCATGGACACAGATGCTGAAAGATATCAGATATTTGAAAAGACAAAAAGAGGTACTGGTTTTCTCGGTTAGATTATTGTCTTTGCTTTCTTCATTATGAGAAGTTGACAGTTTACACTGTACCTTTAATAGAAACCTGAAGGGCTAGACATGATTCATCCTGGTGATGGTTACTTTAGAAATATCCAGGAATCTACTTGAAATGTCATTTTTGAAATTAGTAGTCTTTTATATTCAATGTTACATAGAGTTGTACAGCTTTTGAACAAGCCATATCTTGAACTAGAGTTTTTCAAACTTTGTTATGCTTTAAAAACATCACTGAGCAGGATATTTTTCAGGAGGCAAAACTCCAACCATAGAAAATTAGCAACAAACAAAAGTTGTTCTTGTTGTCTCTTATAGAGCCCTATTATCAGAGGTGGTGTTCAGCAGGTTCTGACCAGTTCTGGTGAACCAGTAGTGGAAATTTTGAGTTGTTTGGATAACTGGCAAATACCACTTCTGACTGGAGATTTTATAGTATCCTTCCTTTGCCATACCCACCAAGCCATGCCCACAGAATCATTAGTAAAAAAAATTGAATCCTACCACTGCCTATTATGTTTTTGAATCATTATTGTCTGAAACCAAGAATGATGCTATACTTAATAGTTCATAATATTCAAATGAGAAAGTTCTTTATCTTAGATGAAAAGAATTCAGGAAACTCCCTTTTACAGATAAAATGACAATTGAATAATATAAAGCACTCCCTTAATGAGACTGGGAGACATAACCAAACACATAGATTGTTATAGCCAACTTTACTCACTTTTTAAATTTAAAAACAATACACCATAACAAATCCTTTCTTAGGAAATAATTAATTGCTTTTGAATGTTGAACAAGAGTTTTTCATACAAATGGCTCAAGAAATAAGGGGAGTGGAATATTTTGACAAATGTCTAAATAACTGTAGTAAATTACCTTCTTAATATCTGTAGTGATAATTGTAGTAGATTACATTCTTAGAGTGAAATGTCATCTCCAAACATGCAAAGTGAGCCTTATCAGGTTTAGTATTGGTATTAGGTTCTATCCAAGGCATGATGGAAAGAAAAAACTGAGCAAATAATTATTTTTTCATTTTTCAAATATACAATCCAGTATATTTGTTAAAGTCAAAACTGCTTTCATGTTTAGCAAAGTACAGATTCCTTGTTAGACGGAAAGTAGAATGTTTTTTTCTTTCATATAGGCTTGTTGTTTTTTTTACATAAAACATCATTCTTGACAACCATTCTTCCATCTATTATTCACTGCATGATAGCTGCAAACATAAAGTTAGGTCATAAATCATGTCTAGACTTTTTTGATCAGATTTTATTTTAATACTCTGTGAAAGATTGACTCTAGTGTTGGAAAATCAATATGGTTATGGATCCATATAGTTATGGCTGCGTATCCCTTCTTTGTTAGATATGATAAATTCCTAAATACATTTCGAACAAACTGCAAATTATCAAAAAGAAGTTCAACAAGGACAATTCCATAATGTTTAGGATTGCAATCCTATCCTATTTTATTGCAAAGTAAGTTCAGTGTATCTTTTTCTTAGAAGGTTGAAAGCAGAATAATAATGTTGTTTCTGAAATTGCTTACAGATTTTTTTTAAAAAAAATCCTTTTACTGGGTGGAATTTACTTCTTAAGTTGTATCTTACACTTACAGTATAAACAGGATATATGTCCATGTTCACTGTTCATTATTTTAAATGAACTATCTTTCCAGAATTCCTAATGATCTTCTTCCAAAGATATTCTTCTTTAATTAAGTTCTCCTTCCAAGCCATCTAAATGATCAATTTTCTCTTCAGCATTTTAGAGTAGAATTTTTAGATTTCTCCCCTTTTTTTCTTATTATAATGAAGAATATTAAACCTTCAATATATCATGTCATAGAATTTCCAATCTTTTCTAGATACTTTTCTTTCTTAAGGATTTCAAGCTGTTGGATGTCATATGCCTTCTTTTGGTGTTCAGTGTTATTTCTATAAGCTTATTATTTAAGTTGAATTTTCTCAGTTCTCTTCCTCTGAAAGTCACAAATTAAAAATAATATGATCACTTTACCCAAAGGTGCCAGCACCTTCATTTCTTGAAATAATTCTTCCCTTTTTTGGTGAGAACTAAGCTCAGGAGATTAGATCACTCTTGTTCTTACTTCTACCTTTGGATCAATGAAGTTGTCAGTCAAAGCAGACAACATTTTCTGGAGCTTCTGATTTTTTCCAGCAGAAACCCTCTAGATACCTGCAGTCATCAAAATAAATGAAATACCCTATTGCCATAACTGTTTTTCTCTAAAAGACTGACAGATGAAGACTTCATCTGCATCTTCTACTTCTTCAAATAATCTACAATAAACTTCCACAACAGTGTTATTTTGGTTTCTCTTTTTATTCTTACCCAAGTACTTTCAAACGGATTTGTCCATTGTGATTTCTGAATTTCTGTACAAGTGTGTAAATTTTTGCATCATGCAACAACCCCACCCTTTCTGTTGGGTTCATTCATTGCCATTTCCTTTGAATAAATTGTAGCCCTCCAGTGTTGGGTGCCAATCATGAGTAACATCCTATCAAATATCCACGATGCTATCACATAATATTTGTCTTTCTCAGTTAGCATCTTCCTGTTTATTTTTCATACATTGTGTATTGATTTAGACATATCTGACATTTTGAGAGGACTCTGTCTTGTAATTTCTTGTGAAACTCAAATTTTCCACCTGGTATCCTGTTTGTCCTTTTCCATTCTGCTTTCTTGGCTCCACTTCTTGGCTGCATATTGAGTTCTGGCTTTTTGCTATTCTCACTTCTTTGTTCTAGTTTAATACCTTCCTGATGAGGCAGAGAAGGTGCCGCCAACCAACTTTCTTCCCCGTCTTCATAAGATGCATCTTGTTATCAGTGAGGCAGAATAGAGTTGAGCCATTAGGGCAGTGCAAAATATGCTGGCATACTCGTCTGCTGACTCAAAGAGAGGAAGAACATACATCAGTGTGACCAAGAAAAACAGCCTCAGAGTTAATTTTGCATTAAAATGTTACCTCCATAGAGTAGCATGAGTAAAATGTCTAAATATGAAGAGAATCTAATGTATTTTCTGTTGGTGAGAAGCTGAAACAATCTTGGCAGTAATTCGACAGCTTGGGTACTTGTATTTTCAAAACAGCATGTCAGCCAATCTGAAACATGCCTCAGAACACAATCTGGGGTTGTAATCTGGCACTGTAAAACTGCTGCTTTTAGCTTGTCCTTCTGTAGCAATTGAGACAATTCTATTTAACTTGTCCTTCACCTTTTATCTTTGCTGCAAGTATTTCTCCCAGTTTCTGCTCCCAGAGTGTTTCTATTCTTGTTCCAGCACAGAACACAAACTATGGCTCAGTGATTATAGCCAGCAACTGAAGGTTTAAACAATGAGTGCATAAAATATGACCTAAGAAGTATAGGCAGCCCTCATGTTTCTTATGCATGTCAGCCTTATCCACCACTAATCTTTAAACTGGAATGGCCATGTGGAATGGGTACAATTTATAAAAATTTCTCAATCTAAGTTCATCTTTTGTCTTCCCCTCTAGCTTGTGGATACACAGCTTCTAATCCTTAAGACAATTTTGAGAAGTAACCCTTCAACGCACAAAATAAATAGGAAACCTGCAGGCCACAAGCCATCAGCAACCCACCAGAGCCTTTTCTGAATCCTCCAGAACTTCTCCTGATAAAAATCTGTCTCTAGGCCAGTCACAGAACTGTTTTCAAGCCACTCACTTGTTCCAGCTGATGGAAAGACTGCTTGTAGAGCAGTTCATTAGTGGAACTCTCTATGGTGGCTGTCAAAGGCAGAAAGAGAGTTCTGCCATGGCTAATCATCTCTGCCAATACAGACTGTAATCCTCTCCAGCTATCAAGACAGTGTGGCTTAGGAAAGAATTGTAACTTGTGTCCACACTGCAGGATTTGCTTTAAGAAATATAGTAGAGTTTAAAAGAATGTGTTAATGATTTTAACAATATAGGAGAATTAAAAATATATCACAGGATAATTAGACTTTATCAGCAAGCTAATAAATATGAATAATAATTTCTCACTGTTTCCTTGATTATAGTCAGACTAGAGAATGGGTCCAAAATCATGGTTAGTTTTGTAAATACAATTAAAATGATTACCTTAAAATTGACAGCAAATAATCATTTCATATGTATTGTTAATTCCTCAAGGGGAAGAAGTTTCTCCTTTCAAAATGCCACCAAGTTGTCATGCTGCAATTTGCAATGCCAACCTGGGCAGAAAAATATGTTTAATAGTGTGTTTTCCATAAATTAACAGCAGGGGTCAGTTTTACAGACACCAGTGAAAAAAACATTCCAAAAGACTCAAAAAAACTAACTGTATTTTTTAACATGCAAAACTTTATGGAATCTCTAGTGATCTATTCATTAGAAAATCTAATAATTATTATAATTAATAATAATTGAAGTTTTCATAACATACTTCAATAATTTGAATGCTGTAAGATGAATAAATTATTATCAAATGATGGTCCTCAAAAGTCTTAAGTCATGCTTCTGTTAGATTTGTAAATGAATGTTCTTATCTTGATAGTGACAGCCACTTGGGTGTAGAGATTATGGCATCAGGCTAGAAACTGGGAGGCCAGGAGTTCTACTCCCACCTTGTGCATAAAGCCAGCTGGGTGTCATTGGGCCAGTCACTTTCTCTTAGCCCTAGAAATGAGACAATGGCCAACTACTTCTGAATATCCTTGCCAACAAAACTGCACAGTCATGTCCAGACAGTCTCCGAGAATCAGATACAACTGAACAGAAGACCAAAAAAAAAAAAAAAAAAGTCAGGATACTATATTTTTCCACATCTGAACATTTTCCAACCTTTAACAATATAAAACTGATTATCTGTAAAAGTCAAGCATATTCTGCAACTTGCCAGAAATCAATTAAATAGAAGAAAGCTAGGAAGGATAATCAAAGTGCACTGCATTTTTTTAGCCAGCAATTATTAAATGTGTGTTTCAGCACAGTACTTTCTGGGCAGAAGGATAGTTTCCTCACAAGAAAGTATATCTGATTAAATTTAGTGAGTATCACAATCCTACTTACAAACATAGTTCATTTCTAGAATGAATTGGCAATAATGATATGATCTTTGCAAATGGGAGTTTGCAAAAAGAGAGAGAGAGAGATTTTTTTCACTGCAACCTCATCTGTCTTCTGAAGTCTATTCTAAAGAGTTAAGGAAGCTTACTTCACAAAGTAAAGGAGCAAATTAGTAAGGTTGAAGTTAAATTGCAGATTCAATGTAAATTCAATTATCATTGATATGGCCAGAAACAATAATGGCTTGCAGAGATTTTTTCTAAACAAGCAGATTGGCATTAAGAAATGATGATAAAGACTATACATTTCTTCTGCTTTCAGCAATAGGTGCATATGGCCTCTTTTACCTTTTCTGTGAAAACTTATTCCATAATAAATGTGTTTAATATATTACCCGACCAGTGATGTTCAGAATATGTGCACAATGGATATCATATGCCATTACAAAAATAATGGCAAAAAAAATCCAAGATGGGGCCAATGACGTCTGCCTCAGTGAAACGCTCCCTAATGGTTTCTTTATTCTTTATTATTCTCTGCAATTCATTATGGATTTCATACTCACAAGACCATCTGCTAAGAATTGGGCAATGTTTCTTAAAGAAGCAGCTTTCTCACACACCCCGTCTTTGCAAACATGGAAGAGATTACAACAGAAAAAGGAAAGAAGCAGCAGCTCCAAAAAAGAAGATGAAGTTAAAGGTGGGAATTTTAAATAAACTAAGGAATGGCAGGGGGGGAGAACCCACTCCCTTCAATCTTTCTGACTAATTTATGCTCACTTGCTAACAAGATGGATGAAGTACTCCTTTTAAATAGATGCAATTCTGATTTCAACAACTCAGCAGTTCTACTGAAACATGGCTTAATGCAGAAATTCATGATAACAACAACATATACATCCCAGGATTTCAGATATTTCGATCAGACAGAATTGAAAAGACATCAGGTAAAATGAAGGATGGAGGATTATGTTTATATATCAACAACAGCTGGTCTCAGGATATAACTCTCATATATAAATTCTGTGATGAAAATTTAGAGTCTTTACGTATCAACTGCAAGCCATTTTATTCACCACGTGAGTTCTCCTCATTTCTCCTAATAGCTGTGTATGTTCATCCACAAGCTTGTGTAAACAGGGCATTATGAACTCTAGCTGAAGAAATTATGGAGGCTGAAGACAAACATCCAGATTCCCTTCCCATTATTTTAGGAGATTTCAATCAAGCACATTAAAGGAAAAAGCTCCCAAAATATTTCCAGCATGTGAATTGTCCCATCAGAGTCAAAAATACTTTAGACCACTGCTACACAACAGTAAAAGATGCTTATAGGTCTTTACCATGAGCAGCTGTGGGATCACTGCATGATTCACCTTGTACCTGCCTACAGAAAAACACTTAAAACCATGAAACCAACAGTTAAATCAGTGAGAACTTGGTCTGATGAGGCAACGCTGAAGCTTCAGGCTTGCCTTGATTGCACTGATTGGAATGTTTTTGAAGATACCTCTGTAAACTTAGATGAGCTCACAGATACTGTAACATCATATGTCAGCTTCTGCAAAGGCCTATGTGTACCAGCACGGAACCTGTGAATACATAATAACAATAAACCTTGGTTCACAGCTAAACTTAAGCAGCTACATCATTCCAAAGAAGAAGCCTACAGAAAAGGTGACAGGATGCTATATAATCCAGCCAGAAACATATTAACAAGAGAGATCAGAGCAGCAAAAAGAAGTTACGCTGAAAAGTTAAGGAATCAGTTCTCAACAAATAAACCAGCAAACATGTTGAAAACTCTTTAAAACATCACTGGCTACAGCAAACCTCCTTCCCATACAGAAGGAAATCAACAACTAGCAGATGACCTGAATGTGTTTTACTGCAAGTTTGAAAGGAAACTACAGCCACCTATCTCCACAACCCACATCTCAAACACATCAACAACAGCCAAGCCTCCTACAACTGACCCCAACCCATTGGGTTCACAACCTCTGGTGATCATAGAAAAATAAATGCAAGATTTATTTCACAGACAAAAGCCAGGAAAAGCACTAGGGCCAGACAAGATAACTCCTTCTTGCTTAAAAATCTGCGCTGACCAATTGGCCCCCATCTTCACCCGAATCTTCAATAAATCATGAGAGACATGCTATGTTCATCCTTGCTTCAAACACTCTTACTATCATCCCAGTGCCAAAGAAGCCCTCCATCAAGGAACTGAATGACTACAGACCAGTTGCTCTAACATCTGTAGTTATGAAAACCTTTGAAAGGCTAGTGCTGTCCCACCTGAAAACCATCATGGTTCCACTGTTAGATACCATGCAGTAGGCATACCAAGCAAATAGATCAACAGATGATGCTGTTAATATGGCTCTGCACTACATCCTACAACATCTTGAATCTCCAAATACTTATGCAAGGGTCCTTTTTGCAGACTTCAGTTCAGCATTCAATACCATCATTTCAGACAATCTTCTAAGTAAATTAAACCAATTAGCGGTACACAATTGTAAGTAGATCATAAGCTTCCTAACAGACAGAAAGCAGAAGGTGAAGCTAGGCAGAGTCACATTGGATGCCTGTATAATTAGCACAGCCCTCCCCACAAGGCTTTCTCCACTTCTCTTCTCCCTATATACCAATGACTGCATCTCAAATGATCCATCTGTTAAAATACTGAAGTTTGTTGATGACACAACAGTGATTGGTCTCATTTGAGAAAATGATGAATCCGCATTCAGACAGGAGGTTGTACAAGTTGCCTTGTGATGTAACTGGAACAATTTGGAAATGGACACATTCAAAAATGCAGAAATGGTGGTAGACTTTAGAAGAAACCTTCCCATACTACTACCTCTTGCAATACTAGACAATACAGTATCAACAGTAGAGACCTTCAAATTTCTAGGTTCTATCATATCACAAGACCTAAAATGGACACCTAACATCGAAAATGTCATCAAAAAAGCACAACAAAGAATGTTCTTTCTGCACCAACTCAGAAAGCTCAAACTGCCCAAGGAGCTGCTGATACAGTTCTACAGAGGAATTATTGAGTCTGTCATCTGCATCTCTGAAACTGACTGGTTTGATCCTGTAACCCAACAGGATAGACACAGACTTCAGAGGATAATTAGGACTGCAGAAAAAACAATTACTACCCACCTGCCTTCCATTGAGGACCTGTACACTGCACAAGTCAAAAAGAGGGCTGTAAAAATATTTACAGACCCCTCACATCCCAGACATAAACTGTTTCAGCTCCTTCCTTCAAAATTATGCTATAGAGCACTGCATACCAGAACTAGACACCAGAACAGTTTTTTCCCGAAAGCAATCACTCTGCTAAACAAATAATTCCCTCAACACTGTCCAACTATTGACAAAGTCTGCACTGCTATTACTATTAATCCTCTCATCACTCCTTATTACTTATCCCCTCCACTTGTGACTGTATGACTGTAACTTTGTCACTTGTATCCTTACAACTTATATTGCCTGTTTCCTAGTATGATTTGATTGCTTATTGTACCCTGTGACTATTATTAAGTGTTGCACCTTAGGATTCTTGACTCTTGATGAATACATTGTTTCTTTTATGTACATTGAGAACATTTGCACGAAGACAAATTCTTTGTGTGTCCAATCACACTTGGCCAATAAAGAATTCTATTCTATTCTATTCTATTCTATTCTATTCTATTCTATTCTATTCTATTCTATTCTATTCTATTCTATTCTTATTTTAAAGAAATATTGGGAGAAAAAAAACCCAAAGATTTGTATCAAGTTGAAATGACGCTTAAGATTTAGATATGAAGTGCAAGTATTTCAGCATTCAGCAATAAGTTTGATCCAGTTCTTGATTCCCATTCATCTTTTATTTATTTCCTGAATCTTACATGAGTCTTCAACAAAGGATATCCATCATTTACAAATTGTTTTATGCTTTGCTTATGAAAAGCCCAATCCCTTCTTTTCTGTAGTTCTGACTGAAACTCTTAACTTGCCTTTACTATGTCATATTCCATAAGGAACTAGAGTGCAAATAACATATTTCCATTTTAAAATCTAAAAAATGTCACAAAAAGCTTTTGGCATTTACACAGCTCAGACAATCATACTTAACACCCTCTAATTCTCTCTGCAGCTAATTTCTTATGTTCACTATATATCCTCAGCAGGAAATCAGGAATAACTATTAAAGGGGAAAATGTGTTTCTGCTGCCTAGCTATTAGTGTATGCAAGGAACAAGAAAAGAGCATGTCATATGGCAATATTATAGCTTTTAAAAAATAAATATAAGCAAAAAAAAATCACAAAAAATTCACATTGAAAGAACTCAAGCCCCATTTGGAAAATACATTTAGTGCTCCATTTGAAAAGGGTAATGTATGTGGTTGTGAAGATAATTATTTCCTCTCTTATTTTTATACTTTTTATTTGCATTTTATTGCTTTTATTGTATTGAATACTTTTTGTGCATCAGTGAGATCTAAATTTTACCTTCCATCTTTTTGTATAATCTAACAATTTATGGATAAATTTATGGGGAGAATGTTCAAATTAAATGTTCAGATTAAAGATATTTCTACCTGAAGGAGTTTTATTAATACATCAATTAAAAGGATCTGTAGTAACTGTGAAAATTATACTACAACGTTTGTCTAAGGTTTGAATGCTGAAAGCACTTACTTGTGACATCATATACTTCAGCTCTGCTGTAGCATTTATTTGTCCGGACAAACAATGTTTTGTGTAGGCACTTTTGATCCCAAAGACAGGCAAAGATAGCCAATGTGCAACAAAGGCACTCCACAAGATGTGTCCTTCTCATTCTCTTATCCAATTGTTGCCTCTCCTTTAAGCCTCATAGCAAGGGCCTTTCTTTCACATTTATAATTTTGTCAGTGAAAAGAAAACAATATTATAGACTGCTGTGTAGTAGTCTTCCCTTTGATTTCTACCCTGCTGTGCACACACTGTTAAAGGGGCTGCCACCACACTGTGTACTGTTCTTCTGAAGCTGTTCCAACCAATATGGCTTCCATCTTCAGTTGATACTGATGAGCCACTCATCAGGCCTGTTGGTCCACGGGAGGTATTTGATTCCCTCCAACCTGCCATTACAGCATAAAACCATACTGGGTACAGCCTTCCCAATCTGCCACTTAGGAACAGGCTGTGTGGGGGTTTCAGGCTCCCCCAAAAGCAAATGCTTTCCCAAAGAGGGATTTGCTATGCCCACCATATTAACTATTTCATGAGGGTATCTATGATGTGCTTTTAACATTCCAAATTTGTCCATCACTCCCAAAGTTCAAGTCTGGGGTTATCTAACTACTATTGATGCTATTAAACTTATACCAAACTTCCATATTTCTGTTTTGAACTTGATAAGAAAATGTCTTTCTTTATAATGTATGAAAGTCAATGGTAAAACAGGAAAAGTGTTGGGACCACTACCCTCATAATAAAACATCAGCTTGGTCAGTCGGTAGGGTCATGTTCATGTTCTTCTCAGATTTTCAAAAGTAACTAGAAAAATAAACTTGGAATAAACTTTATAAATATCAATGGAAAGAATTAACCTTAACACACAAGTGAGAAAAGTAACTATTTTGCTGGAATTATGTCAGCAATGCAGACATAAAAAAAAGTTTTTTGCCAATAGCAAATTGTGGGAACAGTTTTTTCATGAGAAATAAATATTTATTTGCTATAGACTATTATTCATGACAAAGCGTTTTAAAACAGCACAGCCCTTGGATGTGAAAATCTAAACTGATCAATCACACACAAGTCTTTATAAAAAGCCAAGGTAGAGATGTAAAGAGAGAGCCAGAGGCTCATTTTTGTACTCTGACATTCTCCCATATTTATAAATGTGATGTGAGTATTTAGACTGATATTTTCACAATACTAGTGGGAGGAAAAAAAAAATTTTTTCTAAATAACTTCATGGAGATGCATATTCATGGTTATACAAGCCAGTCACGGGAATGCTCTGTCCCCAACACTTTTTTTTATCATACCTATCAAAAATGTAAATAATTTGCTTGCAAATTTGTCATGTTAAGATCTGGAAAATTTCTACAAATGTTCAGTGTTTAATCACAACAACTGAAATAAAAATTGGATACAGGGAAAATGCTATATTTTATTTTACCTCAGTTTTATTCTTGCATAGAGAAAACATACACATTACCCTTTTACATCACCCCTTTTACATCACCCTGTTGATTTCATAAGCTGGTGCACCAGTTTTAAAACCTACATAGTTTAAGGGTAACCTTGGGAATAATTCTGTGGCAAAAATTAGATTCAAACAACAAACAGCATATATGTATGTATGTATGTATGTATGTATGCATGTATGCATGTATGCATGTATGCATGTGTGTATGTATATGCATATGCACAGATACAGATACAGATACATATGCATATACTGGACTTTGATCTTTCACAAATCAAACCATTTGAAAAAGAAGAGAAAGCAATGACATTTGAAGCTGTCAGAGACCTAAAGACATCAAACTTGATAAATAAGATGTATTTGTACAGATTTGATTTGTCCTAAATTGTTGTTTTTATAGTAGCATAGTAGTTATTATAAGATTGAATCCAGGTTGGTCACTGGGACCAGATGCTTACTAGATTTACCAGGTAAACATCTGACCCAGCAACTGACCCAAATTCAATCTTGTAACATTATCCTGAGACACATATATTTGCCGTTATTCATAGTTACTGTGTCTGGGAAAGATTCTTCTCTGTCAGTTGCATTTCTGCTTAAATGGGGTTAGGTGAGTGGGTTTCTTCTAAATTATTGTTAGAGGGAAACACCTAAGCTTATCCAATATATTCACCCTGCAAGAAGATTATTCATGTCAGAAAGCAATTGTTATTAGAATCTAGATAGCTTATATCACAAATACTAGATTTTATCAACATTTCAGATTTAGATTCAGTTCTTAATCTTTACATAGACTTTGAGGTCAGGGAAGGAGAACAAGATGAAGAACAATATGTGTCATTCAAAAATTCTTCAGAAAAGATAGGATAAAGACCTAATAAATAAAACAATCAGTAAATCTGCATTATACACAGAGCAGCACCATGCAAAATAGTTTTCTTAAGCTCTGAAACTTCCAAGACTATTAAGATAGCAGCCTTCAGACATCAGGAGTAGATAGATAGTTGTTATTGGTAGATAAAGGATGTTGCGTGTAATGTAATATTTGAACAATGCTTGAACAATTGGAGAACATCTACAGAACATGTGGATGAAAGATTTAAATTGTACATTGAACTTAAAGGAATATTTTTATAAAATGATCTAGTGATGGTATTTAACACCTAACAAATTATTAAAGATGTATAAAGAGGCTTCAAATATATGTTTGAAATATAAATGCAAAGAAGGAACTTTTTATAATCTTTTGTGGACTTATGATAAAGCAAGAAATATTGGGATAAGGTTCATATTTTAAAACAAAATGAATATAAAAATCAAACCAGAAAGAAATTGGAAAAAATGGCAGCTTATATGGTATATATTACATATGTTGATAGCTGTGAGAATACTCTATGCACAAAATGAAAAGATACACTAATTCCACAATGAAAGAATGGCTGGGGGGATGATAGAATTAGCAGAGATGGCCAAATTAATTGCTTTAACCAAAGAAACGAACACATCCAACGTTATTTCTATTTTGAATTTTGTTCTCAAGATAGAAAAAAAATGAAATGCAAATTTGTTGCTGTAGAAATGGATAGTATATTGTATAAGTATGCAAAAGTAAAAAGTTGAGACTATAATGTTATTGTTTTTATTCTACTGCACTAAAGAGTCAGACGTTAATGCTTTTTCTTTCCCTTTTATCCTAGTTTTCTCTCCCCTTTTTCCCCATCCCCATTTTCCCACTATTGTCTTTTTCATTTGTATTTTATACTTTGAGGAATTTAATTTAATGTTGTGTTAATATATATACACTGAAGATGATTGCTACACTGTCTTAGACATATAAAATGTTATTAAAAGTCACATAGTGACAAGACCATAATAAATGTCCTTGAGTCACCATGGACTGCATACTTCAGCATTAGAACAAGTTTTATCATTCTAGAAAGCAATTTATTCCTTGGTTCCTATTTTTCACATTGTTTTATTTAAAGAAAAGTAATTAGCTGCTGCAAATTAATAATTGTCTCAGGATACTTCATTAGTGAATGGTTATTCTTATCTCTGCTGGTTTTCTTCACCCATGATCTGTATATGTCAATTTTTAAATTAACGCTCTTTGTTTTATTATAAAAATAGCTGTAACAAACAAGTCTCACAATTGTTTGGAAAGCAGGCCATTATTGTCATTCAAAGAAATATGCAATTTGCATTGAGGGCATTACAGATATGAAATCCTTATAGCTCAGAATAGAGTAACTGTAACTCAAGAGATTAATGGCAGACTCCTGCAGCTACTGAGAGACAATGTTTAGCAGAAAATTCTAAAATATTAGCTTTGGGTATTTTTACAATTAATTCAGTGAATAACAGAGATAAGCTAAAAGTACATATTTAAAGGGCACACAATATTTGTTGTCACAGAGACCAAGATTTTTGTCTCTAAAAGTATCTTCATTATGAATATGACATGATATATTTTAGACATTGAAATATAAGCCACCTTCTAGTATACCTAATTGCCAAACTAAATAGATTTTCAAGTCCCTCCACTCAAAAATTTACACAAGAAAACTATCTACATTTATGTATGAAATATCTAAAAAACAATGGTAATACAAATGGTTAAAAGGTAAGTGGTAAATTATAGCACACTATAAATTTAATACAATTTGAATAAATTGGAGATTATATATATATATATATATATATATATATATATATATATATATATATATATATATATATATATGTTATTCTCATATTTGTATGGGATCTTTGGTTGTTCGGGTTTTCTCCGCGTAAGATTCAAGTATCTAGGCAACGTTTCATGAAGTCTCATTCATCATCTTCAGGCTTCTGTCTCCGGCTCTGTGCTTCTCAGAGTGATGTGAGATTGCAGCTGCTTCTTCCTTTTAACTGCTAGTGGGGGTGGGACTTGATTGGGTGGGGGCTTGGCTGTGTTCTGATTGGGTGGGGGGGTGTTCTCATTGGTAGGGGGTTTGGCTGTGTTCTGATTGGTTGGGGGGTTGGCCGTGTTCTGATTGGTTGGAGGCGTGTTCTGTTCAGGTGGGGGCTTGGTTGTGCTCAGGTTAGTCTTAGTTGCTGGGGGATTTGAGTTGGTGAGCTTTGATCTTGATGTTTGGCTTCGAGTTCGTGGTCGTGCTGCATCTTCATAGTGGGTGTCGGTTTGCTTCACGTATGGCTCGGAGGGGTTTGAAGTGGGTAGTGATGCAGCTGCAGTGCAGCTTCTGGTCCATGGTCGTGTCTCATCTTCTGAGTGGGTGTGAGTCTGTTTTCTACATGGAAGTGTGGTGGTGGCATCTTGTGTGGCTCTCATGGGTGTGGGTCTGGTGTCCTTCTTCATGTTAGGTACTCGTCTGTTCATGAGGGTGGGTTTCCAAATGGCTGGAAGGCGGGAGGTGTCATCTCGTTTGTTCATGCTGTGCGGGCGTTTTTCTATCTCTATGGCTTCTCTGATTATTCTGCTGTTTTAAAATCAATTTCATGTCCTGTGGCTTTGAGGTGTTGGACCAGGGAAGAGGTCATTTCTTCTTTTTTGATTGAGTTCTTATGTTCTTCAATGCGTGCACTTATTCTTCTGTTAGTTTGTCCAATGTATGTGGTAGGGCAGGCAGTGCAGGGGATTTCATATACTCCTTGGTTTTCTAATTCGATTTTGTCTTTGGGGTTCATCGAGATCATAAAGAAACAAAACTTACAACCTAGCGACCTACTAGTAAGCTTCGATGTCATATCCCTCTTCACCCAAGTGCCAATAAAAGAAGCCTTGACAGCCATCCAAAACAAATACAACCCCCCCCAAGCACATCCTAGATCTGACCAACCACTGCCTATCCAATACATACTTCACCTACAATGGACAAAAATACAAACAAATAGAAGGAGCACCCATGGGATCACCCCTCTCACCTGTCATCGCAAACCTCTACATGGAACACTTTGAAACACAAGCTCTAGAAAAATACAACCACAAACCCAAACTCTGGCTCAGATACGTAGATGACACCTTCATAATCTGGCCACACGGGAAAGAAAAACTGAACAACTTCCTCACACAACTCAACAGCCTACACCCCAAAATACAATTCACCATGGAAACAGAAGCCAACAATCAACTTCCCTTCCTAGATGTCTTGGTATACAAAAGATCCAATGGCTCCCTAGGACACACCATCTACCAGAAGAAAACACATACAAACCGCTATCTACATGCACTCTCACACCACCACCCAGCACAGATCAATTCCGTAGCCAAGACACTCATCTCCAGAAGAAAATGCTTAGCCGATGAACAACACCAAAAAACCGAACTACACACTCTCACCAACGTACTTACAGCCAATGGATTCCAAAGAAAGAAGATTACCCACCTAATCCAAAAAGAAACCCCAACCAAAATCCAAGACAGAGAACAAGAAAACGGCAAAGCCCTCCTCCCATATATAAAAGGCACTACAGACAAAATCAGCAAGATCCTCCAAAAACACAACATCAAAACAGCATTCTGCACAAACAGAAAAATATCCACAAAATCGAATTAGAAAACCAAGGAGTATACGAAATCCCCTGCACTGCCTGCCCTACCACATACATTGGACAAACTAACAGAAGAATAAGTGCACGCATTGAAGAACATAAGAACTCAATCAAAAAAGAAGAAATGACCTCTTCCCTGGTCCAACACCTCAAAGCCACAGGACATGAAATTGATTTTAAAAATACCAGAACTATCGCCAAAACCGAACACTTCAACAGCAGAATAATCAGAGAAGCCATAGAGATAGAAAAACGCCCGCACAGCATGAACAAACGAGATGACACCTCCCGCCTTCCAGCCATTTGGAAACCCGCCCTCATGAACAGACGAGTACCTAACATGAAGAAGGACACCAGACCCACACCCATGAGAGCCACACAAGATGCCACCACCACACTTCCATGTAGAAAACAGACTCACACCCACTCAGAAGATGAGACATGACCATGGACCAGAAGCTGTACTGCAGCTGCATCACTACCCACTTCAAACCACTCCGAGCCGTACGTGAAGCAAACCGACACCCACTATGAAGATGCAGCACGACCACGAACTCGAAGCCAAACATCAAGATCAAAGCTCACCAACTCAAATCCCCAGCAACTAAGACTAACCTGAGCACAACCAAGCCCCCACCTGAACAGAACACGCCTCCAACCAATCAGAACACGGCCAACCCCCAACCAATCAGAACACAGCCAAACCCCCTACCAATGAGAACACACCCCACCCAATCAGAACACAGCCAAGCCCCCACCCAATCAAGTCCCACCCCCACTAGCAGTTAAAAGGAAGAAGCAGCTGCAATCTCACATCACTCTGAGAAGCACAGAGCCGGAGACAGAAGCCTGAAGATGATGAATGAGACTTCATCGAAACGTTGCCTAGATACTTCGAATCTTACGCGGGAGAAAACCTGAACAACCAAAGATACATATACATATACATATACATATACATATACATATACATATACATATACATATACATATACATATACATATACATATACATATACATATACATATATATATATATATATATATATATATATATATATATATATATATATATATATATATATTTTCAAGGGTATTTATATGTATGGTATTTAGGTTTCTTCAGGTATTTTCCCATGTCTTAATATTTGTGCTTTTATTATAGCAACATTTCGGCAGAATCTCATCTGCCATCCTCAGGCTTGTGTATTGGGTTCTTTTTAATCGTGTGTGTCAGGCTTGGCAGTCATTTTTGTTTGAATTTGGTGCTGACTTTCTGCTTTATTTGAATGGTTTTTTCCTCATCCTGATTGGCTGGGAGTCTAGGTCTGTTTTTGTTGGTCTTCGAGTTGCTATGTTCTTGGTTAGTTGGCAACATTGTGTTTTGTGCATTGGGGTTTCTTAGTGCAGCTTGGTTTCTCTTGAATGGCTGATAATTATTTATTAGGAAGCTAGGTATTATTTGGCTGGGGCATGTTTGGGCTGGAGGTATTGAGGTGGTCTGTTTCTGTCCAGGTGCTTGCCTGGATTGTGGTGTAAATATTTTTTTTGCTTGTGAGTGCAGGCTTCCAGATGATTGATAGTCAGGAGTCATCTCTTGGAGTCATCTCTTCTATTCATACTATTAGGTCTTTATCAATTTCTATGGCTTCTCTGATGATTCTGTAGCTGGGGTTTTCTATAGTAGCTAGGGTTTTGGTGCCATTGAAGTTGATGCTATGACCTGTGGCTTTCATATGTTGGACTAGTGAGGAAGTGTGTTCCAGCTTTTTTATTGCATTCTTGTGTTCTTCAAGGCAGGTACTTATCCTTCTGTTAGTTTGTCCTATGTATGTGGCCGGGCATGATGCACAGGGGACTTCGTATATGCCTTGGTTTTCTAGGTCAATTTTATCTTTGGGGTTTCTTAGGATGGCTGCTATTTTTTCTGTCTGTTTTGAAGGCAGTCTTTATGTGATACCTGCATATTATCTTGCTGATTTTGTCTGTTGTTTCTCTTATGTAGAGCAGGACAGCTGTTCCGTAGGTTTGTTCATCTTCTGGGTCTCTATTGTGTTTCAGTGTGTTTTTGTGGATCAGGTCCGTGATTTTGTTTTTGTGGAAGCCGTTAGCTATCAGTATTTTGGTCAGGGTGCATAGTTCAGTCTTTATGTGTGCCTTGTCTGCCAAGCATTTGGTTCTGGTAGTTAGTGTTTTGGCTACAGAGTATCTTACCCCAATGCACAAAACACAATGTTGCCAACCAATCCAGAAGACCGCAACTCAAAGACCAATAAAAACAGACCTAGACTCCCAGCCAATCAGGATAAGGAAAAAACCATTCAAATAAAGCAGAAAGCCAGCACCAAATTCAAACAAAAAATGGCTGCCAAGCCTGATACACACAATTAAAAAGAATCCAAATGCAAGCTTGAGTATATTTGTTTTCTTAAGTTTTCGCAGGTACTTACATGTATGGTATTCAGCTTTGTTTGGGTATTTTCCCACATCATTATAGTTGTGCTTTTAAAGTTGTAGCAATGTTTTGGCAGAATCTCATCTGCCATCATCAGGCTTCTGTATTGTGTTCATCTGTAAAGTCAGACTTTTACAGCCATTTCAGTTTTAAATTTGGGGCTAGCCTACTGCTGTGCCAGAATAGTTTTTTCTTCATCCTGATTGGCTGGGAGTCTTGTTCTGTGTTTATTGGTCTTGGAATTTGCTGTGTTCTGCTTGATTGGTGTTTCTAATAGCTTCTGTCTGTTTTGTGGCTTTTTTTGTCTTGATTGGCTGGCAACATTGTGTTCCTGTATTGGAGACTTTTAGTGCAGCTTGGCTCCAAGTAAATGGATGGATATCATTAGTTAGGAAGCTAGGTTTCATTTGGGTGCCTGGTTGGGGTGTGTTTGAGCTGGAGGTATCAGGGGGGATCTGTTTGTGCCCAGGTGTTTGCCTGGCTTGTGGTGTGGAGATTTCTTTGTTTGTGCGGTGCAGGCTTCCAAATAATTGACAGTCTGGTGGAATCATCTCTTCTATTCATGCTTTCAGGTCTTTTTTCAATCTCTATGGCTTCTCTGATAATTCTGTGGCTGTGGTTTTCTATAGCGGCTAGGGTTTTGGTGCTATTGAAGTCGATGCTATGACCTGTTGCTTTCATGTGTTGGACCAGTGAGGAAGTGTGTTCCAGCTTCTTTACTGCATTTTTGTGTTCATCCAGGCGGGTACTTATTCTTTTATTGGTCTGTCCAATGTATGTGGCAGGGCATGATGCACAGGGGACTTCATATATGCCTTGGTTTTCTAGGTCAATTTTATCTTGGGGTTTCTTAGGATGGCTGCTATTTTGCTGTCTGTTTTGAAGGCAGTCTTGATGTGATGCTTGTGTAGTATCTTACTGATTTTGTCTGTAGTACCTCTTATGTAGGGCAGGACAGCTGTTCCATAGGTCTGTTCATCTTCTAGGTCTCCATTATGTCTCAGTGTATTTTTGTGGATCAAGGCAGTGTTTTTGCTTTTGTGGAAGCCGTTAGCTGTCAGTACTTAAGTCAGGGTGTATAGTTCATACTTAAGTCAGGGTGTATAGTCTTTATGTGTGTCTTGTCTGCCAAGTGTTTGGTTCTGGCGATTAGTGTTTTGACCACGGAATTTATCTGTGCTGGTTGGTGGTGGGATTGGGCGTTGAGGTAGCGGTTGGTGTGTGTTTTATTCTGGTGTGTCCTAGTGTGCTATCTGTTTTTTTGTAGATTAGTACATCTAGGAATGGTAGTTGTTTGTTTGTTTCCGTTTCCATGGTGAATTTGATTTTGGGGTGTGTGCTGTTTAGGTGTGTTAGGAAATTGTTTAGGTTTTTTTTTCCATGGGGCCAAACAATCATTTTGGCTTGGGTACAGAGTATTGCTCAAAAAGCAGCAAACGTTTCCCAGGTATTCCTTAAAGGATTTTCAATACATTTAGACCATGCACTAAAATTCAGTGACTAAATAAAGATGTGAAACTCTGAATATAGCCCCAAGACCAGAAAAGTACAGTAATGCATTTCAGAAAAACCTCTTTGTATGTAACAGTTACCTGGAGAAGTTGTAGAAAAGCTAAATAGGCAGAGACATAGAGTGCATAATTCTGTATCTACAGTATAAGTATCATTTGTTTGCTTCTGTTTCCAAAGTTAACTGGAAAATGTCTATCCTTTTTAGCAGAGTCATCAATGGTCAGTTTTCTGGTATTTAGTTCTTCTAAGACAAGGCTTAGTGTTTAACATGTTGTTACCAAAATTTATTTGGAATGAAATTATGTCACCAGCAAAATTCTAACAAGTATTCCTTTCTTTTGAATGGGACAGACTGCATATTCAGGTATGTAGATAATTTTAATGCTATCCAGTCTAGGAGCAGAAATGAGGAATCACACTTAGTAATACACCTGTAAACCATCTGCTGTTAGCCATCATTGATGTTAACACCTTAATCACACCTCCTCCATGTAATTCTCATCCTTTACTATTTTCTATACTATGGAGAGGAACAATCAGCTAGTAGGCTTTCCATATAAATGAAATGTTTGGACCATCAGAATTGTGCAATATGTCCATGCTCCAACATTCATTTCATCTATTGGAGTAGATTGTGGCATAGATACAGTGAAAGAGTAGATTCACTCACAAATGAGGAAAAAAATCATGTATTTGAATACATAAAAGAGGTGCATCTGGATAAGCTGCCTTTTAGGGAAAGATTGCCTCCCATTTAAGCTATAGTGTATATATTGGCAAAGTTAAATTTCAAAGGGTAAAGTGCTACATATTGCATGTAAGTTCATGACTACATTGGTGAAAGTAATATTGTGAAATGATTTTTTAAAGCATTTTCTACTCTCCATAATATAAACATCTGGGAGTGGTATATTTGCCTGTCAAAACCAATGCTTGGTACTGTGATATTATTTGAGGCAAGTTAACTGAAATAGTAGTTGTTTAACTTTCTTCTCCACCTTTGCTCACATCACTGGAACTGACATTTAAACATGTGCTTATGATGAGATCAGCCTATGATGAGATCAGGAAAAAATATAGCTTATATCAAATCCTGCTGTCAAAAATGGCTGGAAGATATGCAGACCCATTACAAGAACTCAAAGTCCACATTAGTTCACTCCTTTTCACAAAAATCAACTAAAGGATCATAAACTAGTAAGCAACCTTTCCAGGGCTGCAAAATAATTCTATAGGCTGGATATTCAGTCAAGAAAACAAAACAATGAAACTGAAAGAAGTCAACACCATTAAAAAAGTGAATGGACATATTAAGGCAGGATATTTTGTAAATTTAAATAGGTTAGCTCTTGATATACAGGCAGCAGATTTCGTGTTATATTTGCATGCAGAATTTCAACATTAAGAAAAATTGACATTCTTCTTGGAAAACCTAAATTTGAGCCGTGTAAGTTAAAAGCATCACCTAGCCTAAAACAAGAAGCTGCTGTTATTTGTTAGATTGAAAAGCAGACTATTTCACGTCCAGTTCATTTATATACATATCCTATAAAGATTTTCTTTACATTAGCGATTAACTGTATATATTAGGCAAGCTGTCTCTCAAATTACTGCGCAGTATAAAGATCTACATATGTGCTCTAGCAGTAGATAGATAGTGAAGGAAAGGAGAATAAGTGCTGCTAGACTCTCTCATCAATATATATAATAAAGTTATTATGTCCTATCAATAAAAATATTGATTTTCCTGAAACCACTTGGGCTACTATATTCACATGAACTAAAATAAATTGTATTGACTAGTGAACTCTCTAATGTCTCAAAGCTACCAATCATATTTCCTATTTCATCGTAAAAATCAAACATG
Organism: Pseudonaja textilis; assembly: GCF_049901715.1. Lineage (NCBI taxonomy): Eukaryota > Metazoa > Chordata > Lepidosauria > Squamata > Elapidae > Pseudonaja > Pseudonaja textilis. Next base: position 211,721,382 of record NC_141991.1, on the reverse strand, counting down.
GATTAAAGAATATTTTGACTGCATCATGTGAACATCATTCACTCTGGTATATATAGACATTTCTCTTTGAAGAAAACCAAAGAACAGGATCAAAGACAACTGGACCAGGTACCAAAGCTCTCAATATCTTACAAGCAAATTAAAAAGAATCACATATAAAACAGACCTGAAAGCAAAGCATATGTAGGCATTTGCATAGGTTGCTAAATTGTATGGCCTCCCACCAGGGGTGGGATTCAAATTTTTTAACAACCAGTTCTGTGGGAATGGCTTAGTTGGTGGGCATGGCTTGGTGGTCATGTTATTGGCTGGGCATGGCCAACTCAGTATCACTCACATCAAGGCATGCATCTCCTCGCCTGGCCTCTCATGACTGTGAGGATGCTGCAACAGTCGTAAGTGTGAAAAATGGTCGTAAGTCACTTTTTTCAGTGTCATTGTAACTTTGAATGGTCACTCCACACAGGCAAAGTACCAGCACGGGAGAGGAAAAAACTCCAGAGAAGTCCATTCCTGCCAAGAGTGTAATAAGGGTTAACAGAAAGGTAGTTTCTGTAAGCAACACCAGAATGTTTCCTTCTTGCCTTCCTTACAGGATTAGGCCAGTAATTTCTTCTAACAACTGGTTCTCCGAACTGCTTAGAATGTTAACAACCGGTTCTAGGGAATAGGTGCGAACTGGTAGAATCTCACCCCTGCCTCCCACATGCCAGATAGAAAGTAGGTTCAGCACTATTTTTTTTAACTGAGTATCACTCCAGCCTCTTATTGGCAGCAGTGGAAACTTTCTGCTAAAATTTCAAGCTGCCTGGTCCAGCCTTGGTGGCACAGTGGTTAGAGTGCAATACTGCAGGCTACCTCTGCTGACAGCCGCCTGCCTGCAATTTGGCAGATCGAATCTCACCAGCCTCAAGGTTGATTCAGCCTTCCATCCTTCTGAGGTGGGTAAAATGAGGACCCAGATTGTTGGGGGCAATATGCTGACTCTGTAAACCACTTAGAGAGGCTGTAAAGCACCATAAAGTGATATATAAGTCTAAGTGCTAGTATTATTGTTACCTTTCTGGATTTATTTTTCAGCAAGCACACAGAGTGAAGAAAAAAATTCAGTTCCCTACACAATATTTTAAAATTAAAAGGTTTGCTCTACTTATCCCCAGCTCCACTCCACAGTATACTAATAATACAAAAGGAAAGAGCATCAAAATATAGTCATAAAGTATACAACAAGCACAATGTGTAATTTGTGTTGCATTACAATGATGTATGCAGGTGAGAAAAATAATATGTTAGCCACAATGCCCTTTTTATTTTTTAAAACAACTGTCATGAAATGTCAGGCTGCTCACTAAAATTTCTGAAGGAACTTTTTTAAGGATGATGCCCAGATTAATATAGAAGATATCTTTAGGATTTGATGGTATTTCACCCTGTCAGTTGTGATATCACACATATTACCTGTAATTCAGTTTTATAAGCTAGTGTGTATCTCAAGGAACAATTCATCAGGGGCATTCTACTTATGATTAAAGCTTATATTCTGGTAGAGTGTGCTCTTTAATTTCTGGGAGTGGTGTTATAATTCATCAGTAGAATTGTGAAGAGCTATCAAGGGTTGCACCCAGGATATTGCAATAATTCTTTCTCTTTAGAAATCAAACTGTCTTCAAGAGCTCTTATGGAAAGTCAAGGACTCAGCTGCAATGTATAAGTGTTTTTTTACTGCATATTTATTTATTTATCAAATTTATATAACCTTCTTTCTCACAAGAAGTGACTGTGGCAGAGTACAACAATCAGTAAAAAAGAACAGATATATGAAAACAGAGATATAAAAATAGAAAAATTAGCATTAAAATAGAGATGTTTAGAAATATATACAAAGCCCAAGAGAGAGAGATAATGAATACATCCACCTCAATAGTGGAGCCACTAAATCAACTCACAGGTATAATGGCATAACCAGATCCTGAGGGACTTCCTAAATAGCTACAGGGATGGAGTTAGCTAAACTTTGGGAGGAAATGAGGTTCCATAAAATGCATGCCACAGCAAAGAAGTCCTGCTGCTTAGGACCCGCCAAATGTGAGTTGATGGCAGATAGTACCACGAGTTTCCTCTGGCCAATGGTGATGTCACTAGCTAATCCTTTCAGCCCAAAATTGCCTTAAACAGTACTTCCAACACCAATGGGATGGGCTAATCAGTTTAAATGAAAAAATAGCTGCATGCAGGAATTGAACAAAAACATATTATAAACCAGGTTAAACTAGAAAGCACTCGCAAATGCAGTCCCAAACCTTCTTTACCCCATATTCACATATCCTCAGCTGTTTTAGAGTACCCAAAAATTTGAAAAGATTTTATAAAGTTTATTCATTTAAAACTACCCACAAAGCTATTGTTTTTCCCCACAAAATCGTATTTCTTACACATCTCAGAAGATATGAAGAAATTATACATGCCTTTAACTCATATATTGATATATGTTCACAGCTATTTGAAAATCAGAATGTTAAACTTATTATTAGTCAGACAGGAAAGTACAACCAGCATCTATTCACTTATATCTAAATTTTATCCGATAAAAGTAAATGTATAATCATCATAATTAAATGAACCCACTAGAGAAAAATCAAATGGTGTAAAACTTAAATAAAAATGCTATGAGAGGTTTAATGGATTTGGAACAAGCAGGAGTCTGTTTCTTTTTAATAAAGCAAAACAAAAAGAAAGAAATACAGGTAGTTCAGAGAGAGGAATAGCTCCCTCCTACTAATCAGCACTTAACAGTCATAAATTAAATTATTGCTATGCCAAGAATGACAATAGGAACAATTTTAACCTCACTTGAAACATAAATTATGATTGTCTTTAATGTCTAGCTACTATATGCTCTATGACATTGGTTCAGCCTACTCATTAAAAAGAAAAAGAACTTGATGATAAGATTGTAAAAAAAATAACCCCATCAAATGTAAAGACAAAAATAAAGCTAAAGACTTTAGCTTTGACGTGAAAATTCACATAGAAAAACCTATTTCACTAATTTTCCTTCCAGTCTTCCTATCTTCCTCTGTTCAGATAAATCCTTGTGCAAATATAGTTCATTAGTGAAACCTACTTGGATTAAAAACGTTTGAAAGGTCAAAAGTCCTGATAATGAAATACAGGTACAATTATCCTCATTGAATGACCAGTTGTTCAGTGACCATTCAAAGTTACAGTGGCACTGACTAAAATGGACTTATGATTGGTCCTTGTAGTTATGGCCATCAAAGTGTCCCTGCATTTTCATGATCACAATTCAGGCACTTGGTAACTAGCTGGCAATTATAATGTTGCAGTGTCCCATAGTCACATGATTGCCATTTGCAACTTTCACTGCCAGCAAAGTCATAAGCAAAGTCAATGGGGAAGCTGTCAGGAGGCTTCAAATAGCAGGATGCAGGATACTGAGATTATGTGGAATTCACCCAACAACAGCACCTGGGACTGCTACTACTGCTACTGTAAGTTAGCAGTCAGTGATGTTGCACTTTATGATCATATTACTTAGCACTGGAATTCCCATTTCAAATTACTATCATTAAGCTGTATATGCTTTTCTCAGGGAAAGGCTGCTGGGGCTTTGCAGGGGTTCGGGAGAGCCCCTAGCTAAGATTCTGTGCAGTTCAGAGAACCTCCAAATTTCACTCCTGGCTAGCCCTGCCCACCCCACCTCTCCCCTCCCAGGAGTCCCCACATGGGCCGTTTTGGATGCAGGTAAGTACAGGGTGCATGTGGAGGCTCAGGGAGGATGAAGTTCAGGAAATCCAGAAATGGGCCTGTGTCATGCCCCTGGTGGAGAGATTTCGGAGCCTGGGGAGAGCATAAATAGCCCCTGCCATGATGCAGGAGGCTGATTAGGCCACACCCACCATGGTCACACTTACCCAACAACTGAGCAGAGAACCCATTGCTAAAGTTTTGAAGCCAACCCCTGGCTTTTGTTATTGGCTTGTAATTGTTTTCAGTCAAATGGACAAAGGTAAGGAAAACAGGGAATTGGGAAATTAAAGAAATGGTTGGGGATTACTCTTATAAGTATAATCCATGTCCTGTGCAATTTTCTAGATATCTAGACATTAATAATATCACAGGAAAAGCAATGTTTGAAACAATAACCCAACAGGGCACTGGTTATATACCAATCACATTTTAAACTTGTCCATACTTGATGTTATCCAATGTAAATGCTGAGATATTTATAGACTTCATCTTGATGGTTTAGCCATTCAACATTTAATTCCATTTTTTTTGTGTGTGATTTTAGTCCAATTTATTATTACTAAAGCACATTTCTCTGTCAAATCCCAAAAATTCTTACAGCATTTGTCAATTACTAGATTTCATAATTTTCTATAAACTTTCAGATCACCAAATAAATCAAATACGTTCGTATAAATTCTTTTCCAATATTCAAACATTTGCTTTAAGCAGCACTGCTTGTTGATTCCAATTTATAATAGTAGACCATAATGGTGTGATTTTTAAACACAGTATATGTTTGTCTTGTCTATGGTTGCTGTTCTTTCAGTAATAATACTGGGATAAACCCTGGTTACTGAGCCAAAGTTCCTGTTGCTCACTTATCAACAGATGCCCAGGAACTCTAACATCTGGCATGGTCCTTGTTGACTCAGCTGACAACTAATAACTGGTATGAGATTCTTTTTCTGTATTCTTGCCATATTAAATGTTTTGGTGGATACACTTCATCTCATTGGAAGAGCGAGCTGTTTAGCATTGGTAACCCTTCTAATAGAATGACTACCACCAACATAGCTCTCAACCTCATCAGAATATCACAGGCTCCTTCCCCATGACAAGCAGGTATCCACAGTCAGCCAGATGTTCAGGGTGCATTTGGCAGTTTTATTAAGCCATTAAGTCCTTCCCAAAGAGCTGGGATAAGGAAATGTTGTTTGATGGTATTAAAGATGTCATCACAGAATATAAGCTGCCTTTTGCACTTGACTGATGGTGATTTTTCAAAGATTAAAACTTTGTTCTATGTTAGTTGATTTACAATCTACAATTGTTAAAAAAATATTCTTGAAATATTGTATTGTAATTCTAGTTTAAATCAACTAGAATTACAATACAATATATGCAACAGTGGGTTGTTATAACCAGATTCAAAAATCAACACAACCATAGTAACAGCTCTTGCTATTTTTTTGCAACCAAATGGTCATCCAGAGCTCTGCAGATTATTTTGATTTCTCTGCATATCCGCATCTGGGATATTTAGTAATTCAGGAGTGAAAAAACCAACTATCAACTGGCAAAGATAACATGGGCAAATATCTATAACACAGAAAACAGTTCACTGATCAGAATGGCATATAGTATATGCTCACAATCAGGGATTTCATTATGTGGTCATCGATCCACTATTTAAAAATCTAATCTTTGAAAAAATAGAATTCTATTTGCTTGGTTACAGGACTGAAATGCAATGATAATAGCTTTAAGATCAAAGTCAACAAATGTTTCTCTCATCTTCTTTGAGCTCCTGATCCTTTGCTTTTCCTCATATCTGTGAGTCTTGGACACAATATATCTGGGATGCCACTCTGAATCTGCCAATTTTTGTTTCAAGACAAAGCACAACATGCTGATTATCCAACACAACATGCTCGATTTATATAGAGGGTATCTTTCCACCTCAAGAGAATTATACCATTCACAGCTGAGGAAAGACAAAAGATATTGATTAATATATATGGTAATATGAGTCCTGATATGCCTTTTATTTGTGTTAATCACTTTGAAATATGGAAATCACCACAATTCTCAAGAATGATTATATCATAGACACAGAAGATGCTTTACCGGTATCTAGCCCAGGGATTTCAAGCTTGGTCGTCATGGCATAATCACATGATGTTTCATGACTTTTTTCCCTTCACAAAACTGGGCATGGGTGTGGCCAGCACATGATGCATCCAGCTGGCAGGCTGCGAGTTTAACAGTCCTGATCTACCGTAGCATCAAGTCAAGAATTTCATAGAAGTAAATATCCAGAAAAATTGTAGCGGGATAACTGTCAGTCTTAAAAGCTATAGAATTCTTTAGTCAGTGTGTCCATAAAGGTTTGGTGTTAAAACACAACTCAGAGCCCAATAAAAGTAATTTTGTGCAGACTTAATTGTGTACTCAATACATGGTGCATGGGTTCCATGTAAACTTTTATATATATTTAAATTTTTGGCAGATTGTTTCCAGGTGAGCATAACGTTTGATGATCAGACACTGCATAACATTTAAGGGTGATCTCAGGATATAACATTGTGTTACCAATTGTCCTTAACCATATCTGATTTGGAAATTGTTGAACATCTATATAGTAGATCTATTCAGGGAGTTTGAAAATGTAGGAATATTATGCAGGATTGTGTTCAGCACAGGAAATACACCATATCTGATAAAAATCGTTTACAGATATACAGGTTAAAAATCTATTTTAAAATATTTATATTTCTATCGTATATGCTTACATCTCATAACTCTCTAGCTATTGCTGCAGCACAGCTACAAATACCGCCCCCCCAAAAATAATGTGTCTTATTTTATTATTTCTGTTGCTATGACATGTCTAGCAGTGCAACAGTGAAGGAAAGGGAAACATGTTAGAATTTGTCCAAGATTAATAACTATTTACAGATAGCATATTTCATAGTTTGTAGCCAGGTCATCCTTAAGGCTCAGTGGCAACAATTTAATCCAAAAAGTAATTGAGAACAGGTGAACACAAATTGGTCCAAGGACCTGATACACCATTCAGAATGCAAGACACCTTTATAGAAAGAATTCAGTTACGAGCTATGCCAATTAAAATTAAAAGGAACCTGCAAGTTATTTTCTCTAGCTCTTGCTTAATTATTCTGCTGCAGAAGTTGAAATCTTGTCAGCCTTTAAGTTTAGATGTTCACTATGTCTTTATTCTAATGCCCTTAGTTGCTTCCTCTTTCTATCAAATACTATGGAGTGCGAGCATATTTCAGCAATTTACCGTAATTCTACTTTGTCTGGAAAAATTACTTCCAGCTGTGCTCCTGAGAATCCTATTATCTAACTACTCTGTTCCTTCCAACTATGGATTCAACATAATTAATGGTAATCAATGCTGGTCAATTATAATGGTATGAAAATGCCCATGTGAAGAACTCAATTGTGTACTTATTTAGTAGCATATGTCACTCCATTTCTAAACATTGTTAGCAGAGTTGCCAATGAATGAAGGCAAATATACGTGTCCCAGGATAATGTTGAGGCAAATCTTTTCATTATTACAATAGGAATAGCAAATGGCCAGTGCATGCTGGGGTTTCTTTTGTTTTTGTAACATAAGAATATTTATAGTAATCATTCTTCTAAAAATGCAAATCAGATATATATATGTTTTCTTAAGTTTTCGCGGGTACTTACATGTATGGCATTCGGCTTTGGCAGATGAGATTCTGCTGAAACGTCGCTACAACTTTAAAAGTACAACTACTATGACGTGGGAAAATACCCAAACAAAGCCGAATGCCATACACACTATATATATATATATGTGTGTGTGTGTGTGTGTGTGTGTGTGTGTGTGTGTTTTCTTAAGTTTTCGCGGGTACTTACATGTATGGCATTCAGCTTTGTTCGGGTATTTTCCCACGTCATTGTAGTTGTGCTTTTAAAGTTGTAGCAATGTTTCGGCAGAATCTCATCTGCCATCATCAGGCTTCTGTATAGTGTTCATCTGTGAGTCCGGCTTTTATAGTGGTTTCAGATTTAAATATGGGGCAGCCTATTGCTGTGCCAGAATGGTTTTTTCTTCATCCTGATTGGTTGGGAGTCTTGGTCTGTGTTTATTGGTCTTGGAGTTTGCCGTGTTCTGCTTGATTGGTGTTTCTAATATCTCCTGTCTGTTTTTTGGCTCTTTTTGTATCTTGATTGGCTGGCAACATTGTGTTACTTTATTGGAGGCCTTTAGTGCAGCTTGGCTCCTGGTAAATGGATGGCTATCATTAGTTAGGAAGCTAGGTTTCATCTGGGGGCCTGGTTGGGGTGTGTTTGAGCTGGAGGTATCAGGGGGGATCTGTCTGTGCCCAGGTGTTTGCCTGGCTTGTGGCGTGGAGATTTTTTTGTTTGTGAGTGCAGGCTTCCAAATGATTGACAGTCTGGTGGAGTCGTCTCTTCTATTCATGCTTTCTGGTCTTTTTTCAATCTCTATGGCTTCTCTGATGATTCTGTGGCTGTGGTTTTCTATAGTGGCTAGGGTTTTGGTGCCATTGAAGTTGATGCTATGACCTGTGGCTTCCATGTGTTGGACTAATGAGGAAGTGTGTTCCAGATTTTTGACTGCATTTTTGTGTTCATCCAGGTGGGTACTTATTCTTCTATTGGTCTGTCCAATGTATGTGGCCGGGCATGATGCACAGGGGACTTCGTATATGCCTTGGTTTTCCAGGTCAATTTTATCTTTGGGGTTTCTAAGGATGGCTGCTATTTTTCTGTCTGTTTTGAAGGCAGTCTTGATGTGATGTCATATATATATGTTGTGACTGGAAGGTTTGAGCCTGCTGTGAGTTTTGAGTCTGATGTATCAGAAGACACAGGTTTGAGTGATGAGGAAGGTTTGGCATTGGAATTGGAGCCTGCTCTAATGAGAGATGCAGACGTGAGCCAGGAGGATGAGGGAGTGTCGGAAACACTATCCTCTTCTGAACCTTCCTCATCAATCATGCCTCAGGTGTCAGCAGCTGATCCACAGAACTTACCAGAGTCCTTGAGTGATGACGAATGTTGGGTTGATGCAAGGACCAAGCACAATTTGAAAAGAAACATCAAGTCAGAGACTAATTAGAGAGACTGACACGCCCCTTCAAGAAATATAAGGAGGCATGTTAGTTAACGGCCCTTGTCTGGATCAACTTGTTAATTACCTTGTAGCATGGAAGACCTCTTCTGTTTGCCCTTTTGGCTCTGAATCATCCAGTGACTCATTATTTTGGTTCAAAGACAGTTTCTGGGAGAGCTGCCAATGACGTTTACAGAGAGGAGTTAACTCTGTGGTGTCTGAAATTCATTTGTTCGTGTTTGTTGCTGTGGGACATTTGGACTCTCATTTGTGGTTACAGGTGAGACATAACATACATATATATATATATATATAAAAATATATATATATATATATTCTTAAGTTTTCGCGGGTACTTACATGTATGGTATTCGGCTTTGTTCAAGTACTTTCCCACGTCATTATAGTTGTGCTTTTAAAGTTGTAGCAACATTTCGGTAGAATCTGCCATCATCAGGCTTCTGTATTGTGTTTGTCTGTGAGTCAGACTTTTACAATTGTTTCAGTTTTAAATTTCCATTTTAAATTTTAAATTTAAAACTGAAACAACTATAAAAGTCTGACTCACAGACGAACACAATACAGAAGCCTGATGATGGCAGATGAGATTATATCATCTGATGATGGCAGATGATACACACACACACACACACACACACATATATATCTTTATATACATATGTATACATACACACATACACACATACATACTTATACACATAGCATCCAAATATATCAATCAAATAGTAACTTGTTATTTGCTGCCTAAAATCTCCCTTGGTAAGATGCTTAGCTATATCAATTTGAATTAAATGCAAATACACACACACTCATGGCTGTAATTTATTTATTTATAAAAATTTATAAAATTTATAAAATTTATTTGTCACTCATCTCATATCCAATGACTCCGGACAGCTTATATATAAAACACTTGGTATATCACATCCAGTTTTGGTTGCCATGATATAAAAAAAAAAAACTGTTAAGACTCTAGAAAGAGAATAGAGAAAAATAACAAAGATGATTAGGGGTCTGGAGGCTAAAAACATACGAAGATGGGTGCAGAAAATGGGTATGTCTAGCCTAATGAAAACTAGAACTAAGGGTGACATGATAGCAGTTTTCTGTCTTCTGCACAGAGGTGGATTTGAAGCTGTACAGATGCAGATAGATAACTCAACAAGACGTCCATAACAAATTACATTTATTGGTTCATCATAAATCATGTTTGTGATGAAGTTCTTCTTTAATGACCGATCCTTTGTATATCTGCCTTGTAGTTAAAGGTGGTTATCTCCTAACCCATCTCGTAGCAATAGAAAGCAGCTCCCATAAGTTAGAGAGTTCAGGCAAAAGTGAGGGTAACTCTCCCAACCCATCGAGGGTCAAAACAGTGACCAATCAGGATTACAGATGTGGCCACGTGACATGGACTACATTTCCCAGGATACCTTTAACTACATTTACCATGATGCCTTCCCTTAAGGGGACATCTCATAATTACTAAGTAACTATCCAGTTCCCATAGACTGGCTGGGACAGCACAAGCAGTATTCCAATAGCCAAGCTAATGTTACAAATTACAGGTTTTCCAAAGCAGCTGAAGGCAGGATAAGAAGCAATGGATGGAAACTAATCAAGGAGAGAACCAGCCTAAAACTAAGGAGAAATTTCCTGACAGTTAATCAATGGAAAGACCTGCTTTCAGAAATTGTGGGTGTTCCAACACTGGAAGTTTAAAGAAAAGATTAGACAACCATTTATCTGAAATGGTATAGGTTCGCTGATTGATCAGCAGGTTGGACTAGAAGTTCTCCAAGGTCTTTTGCAACTCTTATTCTGTTAACATTGAAAAGCATTAAAATCATCATTACAATGCTCACAACATTAATTTTTATTGGTCATGATGGGCTCAAAAAACCTGATTGGCGGATGCAGTTAAAATCTTATTTAAATCCATTTTTCTGAAATGCTTTGTAATACAGAGTCAACTACACCTCAAGCCCTTAAGCATACTTTTTTGGGTGGGAAAAGAACTGTGAGAAGAATCTGTGAAGGACCCTGACATCTGATGCTATACTTCTTGACCTTTGGCATCACATCAGAAATAGTTACCAAAGCTAGCTGATCCCTAAGAAAACAATTTCAGCAGTAGAAGTATGGGAAAAGATTTCAGCTCCTTGGGGAAGGAAGAACAAGTATTCTGTTGTACTGCATAGTCCTCAGACTTTTTTAAGAATCGAAAACAAAACAAAACCCATAACTTTAAAAGCTGACAAGTCAATCTTCGGGGGGAAATGTATTTTTGTTTCACTGCATATTACCTATAAAAATTTGGAGATTCTAGCAAACATTATAAAACTCAAAATGCTTACTCTGTATTTTATCACTATGTTTTAATACCTTTCTACCTTTCAGTGTTTAAAATATATAGTTATTGTATGTTTATCCTGCTCAGATGAAAAACTTCCAATAAAAAGACCTATTTTTTTTTAAAAAAAATAAGAAAGTAAAGCACATGCAATTTGCTAAGCAAAGTCGTGTAAAATAAAATCAGTTCTATAACAATTAACTTGTGCATATTTTCATATGCATATCAAGGGATCCCTTACACTCCTGAATTATTAACTGCTATTCAGCCCTAAACAATAGTAAATTATATGCCTTTAATCAATTTGAGTGCATAGGCAGCACTCTTCTACAGACTCACATAACAAATGGAAAAAAATGTACTAGAAGATCTGCACAAGATCAAAAGTCTGTTCTCAGTGTAATCTAATAATTCCACAGAGACTTTTCCCATATATGATCTGCATCCTTTTAAGGTTTCTTCCATTGCTAATCTGCAATATTATAAGTGGGTTTTAATTGTTTTGAAACTCACTAACTTGGTAAACTATACACAAATAACAAATAAAAAAGATGTGTTTCTAAATGAATTGTTATATTAAGCTCTTAAAGAACAACCTGAAACATGAATGATTTGTAATAGATCACATTCCTATACTGGGAGAAAGCACATTATTTGCACTTACTATAACTTAATTGTATGGGAACCCATATAAAAACATGGTTTATACATTTGTACAATTCTTGTTAAATTCCATATAGCTTTAAAAAAGAATGAAATCCTGAGGAACATATACATTTATTTGACATACACCAAATAATTTTAAATGTTTTTCTTCAAGTGAAGAAAAAAAGGTTTGTGGCATTCTTTGAAACTCTATGATTCCGAGACATTTTGTAATATCCATAAATACCTTGATTATTTTCTTGATGATTTAATGTTTGTACAGTAACACACCCTCTCCTGGAAATCTGCTTGTTCTGAACCACAGAATATCAGGAATACCTACATAACTCTCCACACTAATGTTATCTCAACTGCATCAGAAACCAGTAACTATCCCTAATCTGAATTTAAAGATTTTTCCTATTTACAGATTCTTCATTCATCACCACTTGCTGTTGCTGATATCCTCTTGTCTTTCCTTTGACTTTGTCAACATTATAGTTTTCTCAAGAGAGCCATAATATGTTTATGCAAAATATGATAATTTGGGCCTCTCATTTGTGCCCTGTAAGAAAACTTTGAGTTGATTTGTGTTATCATGTTCGTTTTCTTGGCTGCCCACAATATTAAGAACACTCTTCTCCAATATCAAAGTTTCAAAATGTCAAGACTATGTCTATCCTGCTTTTATAAAGTCAGTTGTTAATTTCTATAGGGTTAGAGAGAACACCATGATTTGTACAACTCTGATATTATTGGAGGAGAAGGGCAGCATAAAAAATTACAGAAACAAGTCTTTATAGGTCTAGAGATATCATGGCCTTTGAATCTTTTCCAAGACATTTGTGACTGTCTTACCAAGTGATAGTCCATGGTGTATTTCTTGACTGTTTGTTCCTTTACTGTTGATGGCAGATCCTAAAAGAAAAAGTTATCCAACATTTTGATGCCTTCGATGCCAATTCCAATGCTATTTGTTTTACTTGTGTGCCTTTACACAAGTTTACAAATTTAGATTACATTTGGTTCAAACACTGAATGAACAGTTGTTGATTTGTTAAATCTATAAAAGGACTTTGATATGGTACAATAGAACTTTTTGTAGCAAGCAGGCAAAAAGGGCATTTTCTCTTCTCTTCTCTTGTATAGTATAGTATAGTATAGTATAGTATAGTATAGTATAGTATAGTATAGTATAGTATAGTATTCTTTTTTCTATTAATTGAATTAAAATATAGTAGTCCAATACATCCAGGTAAATAAATAGAATATTTCTTCATCCATTAGGCTGTTTCATGAAACTGATCATGAAACATGAAACTGATCATATTGATGACAATTAATTTAATAAAGGAGACTTTGGCCTATAGTGTCAAAGGACAGTTGAAGTATAAAAAAATTCTCATTAGATGTATTATATTTTAAGGATAGTTATAAATGTTCTATTCAAAAGTATAATGCAAAATTGGTCAAATATTTGGCTATACAATTAATTGAAACAAGTTTCAAATACTTTTTATAGACTCTGTTATTATAAAGAATAATTGCAAAATGGAATAGAATAGAATTCTTTATTGGCCAAGTGTGATTGGACACACAAGGAACTTGTCTTGGTGCAAATGCTCCCAGTGTACATAAGATATATTCATCAAAAGTCAAGAATCATAAGAACACTTAATAATAGTCATAGGGTGCAATAAGCAATCAAATCATACTAGGAAACAGTCAATATAGATCATAAGGATACAAGCAACAAAGTTACAGTCATGCAGTCACAGATAGGAGGGGATGGGTGATAAGGAGTGATGAGAAGATTAGTAGTAATAGTGGTGCAGACTTTGACAGTGTTGAGGAATTGTTTAGCAGAATGATGACATTTGGGTTTAGTTGTTCTGGTGTGCATTGCTCTATAGTGTCGTTCTGAGGGTAGGAGTTGAAACAGTTTATGTCCAGGATGTGAATGGTCTGTAAATATTTCATAGAGATTTGATATTTTTTATTTACAAATATATTATTTTTATTTACATATTATTTTTTTATTTACATATTATTTTTTTATTTATATATATATATAACTTTATATATCTGTAAATATTTTATAGAGACTTATATCTTGTATTTAGAATCATTTAACTTGAAATAATTATTCCTGGAAATTTAACTTATAGATATAAATCTAATCAGGTCATTAATTTTAGGCTAACATTGACCAAAAAGCTTATGTCAAAGTAAATATTTAAAAAAATGAGATATTAATGTATTTAAAGTATTTTTGATGGATTTATGAGATATTAAAGAGGTTTTTATAGAAAGAACCAGACTATTTTTCAACAAAATTACAGTTGTTACAATTTAAACTTCCTTTATCATTTCCTTTTTGAGATTCAAGTGGTAAAACAGAAATTATTGAAGGCATAATTAGAAAACTATGGCAGTTTGATTTTTGTTTTAATCATATCACGTTCCATTTCCATGGAAGGTTGAAAATCCTATTAGGAAGTTGTTAGTGTAGATACATCTTTTAAACAATAATTCATATGACAAATTTATATTTGGGGTAGACCCAGTTTGATATTTACCGTGTTGTTAATACTTATTTAAAAATTTAGCATCTGTTTGCTAGTAAGTTTATTCATATTTCATACCAGGTTATAGTCAATTAAGTTTTTTAATTTGAGTCATTGCAAGAGGATTTTCAATACAGAGAATGGTTGTAGATTCAATTAAAGCCTCTTTGAATTGTACAATTTCACTGGAACCAATTGCAGCATCTGCTATTTTTATCAATCCTGAAATATTATCAGGACTGTAAGATGACTCGGATGATTTTAATATACTTTTTTTCAGGAAATCACAAATATTAAAGTGGATATTATTCTGCATGAATTTTGGAACAAAAAGCTGGAATATCACATCTCAAAAATCAGTGCTTAAAGATCTCAAAGAAAATTGAATATTTTGGCAGGATCTTATAAATTAATTCAACCAATATTATTCTCTTACTGGATAACTGAATGTTTAAAAGGTTAAGTTGTCAAATTCATTATATCAAAAATGAAAAATTATAGATTGAATACTTAAGCATATAATACAGGCTTGCCACACTGTCATTTCATTTCAGTTTTGCATCCATAAATGTCTTAATAAGGTTTTTGCAAAAAAGTTGAAGATTTTGATTATATATTCAAATTGTATCAATAAATGCAGAATTATGAACGTACTGATCATGGGACAGATTATTATTTTGCTATAATGGAAATGTAGTATCTCTTTGGATTTGCAGTCTTGGATTTTAGGTTTTTTTTTCTCTCAGCTTATAAATTGGCTGTCAACATAATGAACAGATTGATCAATATCTTCCCCTGTGGTCAATCTCTAATGCTTGACTACAGGAGAGTCTGTGATCTGACCTAACATTTAAATAGGTTACAGTATTTTATTTATGGGGGGGGGGGTACATTGATTTTTCTTTTCTATATTCCTTTATTCCTACATACTGGTACAGGTAAAATATTAACTTTACGTATTTGAATTCTCCTTCCAAACTCAATATCAATTTGATCTATATTAGTTAAGAAGAAAAGTGGAGAATGCTGAGGATAAAAGAAAATCCTTAAGATTTCTAAATTAGTTCTTGTGATGCACAAGCTCCATACATTCTTAACTGGCACTTATAACTGTGAGGATCTCATAGAGATTCATTCTTCTTAATGCAAGATTTCCCCCTTTTTTCCCTTCATGTCTCACATTTTTCTTCCTCCCTTTCACCACAATGTCAATAACAATCAAAGGACTGAGGTGAGACAAAAGGAAATGACATTGTGTATTGTTGCATTTGTTTTCCTGACATGCTTAAATATAGATTTCTTTCTTTCATTGGTATGATTAAATAGCACAAAACTTCTTCATTCAGATCTGTAATTTTTTACTTTCTGTATTTGCATTTCAGTTGCGTCTCATTATTTTAGTCGCATCAGAAGGAACTGATCTGCAGATAAAGAAAATATTCAAGCACACATCACTGCCAATGTGGCTTGTTATTCGAAATAATATTCTCTTTCTCTGTGCAGATAATTTGGTGAATATTACCTTGGAATTGCTAGCAGTGAAGATGCTCATCTGTTAATCTCCTCTAAAGGGAGATTAGGCTGCCTGTCTTCTATCACATTGCTCTATTTTTCCATCAGTCTCAGAAACTGATTTGTCATTATGTCTACAGCCTCTTCACTCGCTCTCTCTCAAGCTTACAATGGCTGTGAATGCCTGGCTGCATTTCTCAGTCGATCATCACAGGAGATTGCCAGCAGCAGCCATTTCTGCATCTCTGACATACAGTGAGATGCAATGAGTGTCATGCTTGCTGCTACATTAAAATTATTGAACCAGGAGGTGGAAAGAGGAATTTATCCCCATGGGTGTTCTTTCTCTTCAAAACTTCTTCACTTCAAACTTCCGAAATGATCCTTCAACACACATGTGACTTTAAAAACTTCTTGTAGCTTTGCACTATTTAGCAACTTTGGCAAAACAGGAAGTTTAGCAGCTTGATCAAGTTATACAAAGCCTTTTTAAATACTGACAACTAAAATGTGGAAAATTTAAAAGTCTATATGCAAGATTCTGGCTATTCCTTCTTGTGACATTTTATTTCCAGAAATAAAGCTTTTTATTGATTCTTTGCCTGGTTATACTGTTGCTTTTGGCTTACCAGAGGCTTTCAGCAGTGAATCCAACAACTATTGAAAGAAGTAGGTGATGTCCATTATATTTCCTGCATCCAGAGTTCCTGTATGCAGTATAATCTATTTCTGTCCTGAGGTTTCACTAGGAAAAGTGTGAATATCACTAAAAAAGACTATATTCCTCCCGACTATGTTTATATGAATAAGGCAGTATTCCAGTCCAATATTCTACAATTTAAAGAGGAAGGAAGGAAGGGAGGGAGGGAGGAAGGAAGGAAGGAAGGAAGGAGGCTTTAATTCACAGCATCTTCTACAACAGGGAAGTTTGAAATAGTGTCCCATAATTATACATACTGTGTGTATAAATATAAAATAATGCCTTTTTAAAATGTAAAGCATCCTATTACTTGATATGTACATTTGTCTGGTATAGGATTTATTAAAGAAATATAGACAGTATTTTCATTGCACACTAAGCCAAATGATCAGTTAGTGAGTATAAGTTGCCTCTGTCATTTTGTAAACCAAGTTTTGAGGTTTTTTGACTCTTCAGTTTTAAAGTGGGAAGTTTTTACAAACCAAAAATGTTGGCTTCTTCAACCCAATGGGCTTCAGTGAGATTCTTTGTCTTTCTTTCCTTTGTCTCTCTTCTGCAGCCAGAAGAGACATCACTGAGGAAGCACATCTGATTTTTAAAAGAATGTTTCTACAACATTATGAAGTGTCTGGGCTTTTGGTTCTTTTTACATATGAAAAAACAGAAATTAAGGACATCAAAAGCTAATTTCTAGGAAATACGACTTCAGCAAAAGAGTGGTCAATGTCTGGAATACTCTACCTGACTCTGTGGTTTCTTCCACAAACCCCAAAAACTTTAACCTTAGACTGTCTACTATTGACCTCACCCCTTTCCTAAGAGGTCTGTAGGGGGCATGCATAAGCTCACCAACGTGCCTACCGTCCCTGTCCTATTGTTTCTTTTATTATTTTATTTTTCTTATATGTATCCATGTATTCATAACTATGTTTTTACTTACACCTATTATCTTGTAAGCAATTGACACAAATAAATAAATAAAATAAAAATAAAGTCAGCATGTCATTGATTTCTACTCCACTTCTCTCCAAAACAGCAATCCAACATAGTAATCCAACAAAATACATCAATAAAGACATGAACCCTATTTATTCATTTGCACACACATTAAATACCCACCCACATCTAACACATCAGAAATCATCTTGTATTAATGATAGTTCACACATACAACAACTCTATTGTCAAAATACTACTCTTCTAATCTCTAATAATGCTCTATATAAAAGTAGATGTTTGTGGATGATTTAAGATTATTTAGGTGTATATATGGAATAGATTTAAGTACTAATCTATCACTATTTTAGTAAACAGTGTATCTGTCATTAGTGTCAGCAATCATTTAATAGACTCACATCTAGTCTAAACATCTTATATGCTAGGATGTAATTTTAGAGTTATATTTAGAAATTTCACATTATGCCGCAGAATATTAAACTTTCTTGTAAGACTTTCCAGTGTATATTGGCTCAGCTCAACAAACCTGTGATGCACTTTTTCTTTTTAATAGTTTGCTTTTGCAGAGTGATTGCAAGCTAGTCTTTCTAACCCAATGGAGAAATGGATCCATATGAGGATTTTTGCATGAAGAGCTTTGTAAATGAGATTGTGTTTTATTGAAAATTGACTTGTACATCTGCTTTGCTTTATCAAGAAAACATGGAAATGTGCTGATGGTTCCAGTCCAAAAAAATCTATTTCTAGGCAAAGAAGAAATGCACAGAGTTCATGTAACTGGCAAAGAGAAATCCATATGGTTTTTTTGTGTCTTTTTACTTTTTTTTCTTTTTTGCCCATGAGTACATTTGTTCTGCTCTTTTATTGATGACATTTTGATGTCTAATGTTAAACACAGGCTAATGTTAAGCACAGATGTTATTGAAGTAACTAGACATGTGATGATTTCAAGTAAGATTTTATCATTTGATGTTAATATTTGCATTTATCATTCCTCATCTCTGATTGGTATCTGTTTCAAAATCATAGGAAAAACACCATATGAGCTTTCAGCATCATAATTTTTTGCTGGCAGAAGGTCTTCTAAAATTCAATATTTATGAAGCACAATAAAATAAAATATGCTGGTATTATACTGTGTTATGTATAAAAATAAATGTTGAAACATGTGATCCTTTGTTTCACACAATCCTGTTTTTCCATGTATCTTGGAATTTTTGTGTGAAGCAGAATTACAAGGAAGAATGAACTGATAAATTTCTTCCTCTATAATGTTGTATGTGGACTGAAGACCAAGAGATAAATAAAAGTTTCTGAGTAGATAACTGAGCACTAAAAGTGCCTTTTCTATCCAGCAAAGAACTATTATTCACTGAGTTCCTAGATCTATATTCCAATTTCCATTTTACAGAAACACAAAGTACTTTGTAATACTTTGCTCTTATACAACTGAAAAGTATATTGATCCATTCACTTGGTGTGATTATTTAAGAATATAGTTCCACTATATTGCATATTCACACTGAATAATAATGTGCTGAACACATGGGAAGAAAACCATCACATATATACTTAACTATAAGTGGGAGATTTAAACTAGTTCACCAACAGGATACCAGGATTAAGCGAGCCTACGGAAGATTTCCTGGACAGCTTCAAAGCAATTGTTAGTAGGAAAAAAGTATTCTGTCTACTTTTTTAACACAGAACTGAACTGATTGCTTCTAAAGCAACCCAGAAAGAGCACCATAGTTCTTAGGAAGTAGAAAAGAATAATACAGGAACTAATGAAAATGAGAGGTATGCAGTTTCCAACAAGAAGAACATCTAAGTACCATAAAAAAGATTACATCAAATGATTTAAGAAATCTTTCAACCAGCTTTCCTAAATTATATATTATTTTATATGTTGTATGCAAGCCACAGGCATTATGGGAATTTCAATCCAACAACCCAGAAGACATCAGGCCCCTTTCATCTGTAACATGTCTACTCTTAGCTTTAGGAGCTTTAGTTATAATTCAAGAAGAAATATAACTTTTAAATCCAGAAAGATGCCATTTTGAAAACAATGTTTTGAGCTTCATCAAATTTCAATGTATATTGTGTAGAGAAAGTGCTATGCGTACAAAGTTCAGGCTTGTATTTCTCTGTTGATATGTTCTGACATTTTAGCTAAAAATCCATTTTATTCCAGAAAAAGTAGTAAAAACAGAAGCTTAGAAGAACATCAAGAATAATAATAGTACCTGTAAAAACTTCACAGAGATCAGAGGTTTTCTTTATTTAATTCATTTGGAGTATGGTTCTTCCACTGATTAATTTTAAAGCTTTTCTCAGATAATTACTGCTATTGTATGGTGCCGGAATGTCAATTTGATTGCCAAGTAAACCTTCAACCTTCAAAGGATACCTTTAAATTTCTCCTAGTTAGAACCCTAGTCAAAAAAAAAATTCCAGACTCAAATCATACTCCCTCCCAGTCAGCTCAAGTGCTTGAAAAACAGAATATATATATATATATATGGATCTTTGGTTGTTCAGGTTTTCTCCCGCGTAAGATTCGAAGTATCTAGGCAACGTTTCGATGAAGTCTCATTCATCATCTTCAGGCTTCTGTCTTCGGCTCTTGCTTCTCAGAGTGATGTGAGATTGCAGCTGCACTCTGAGAAGCAAGAGCGAGACAGAAGCCTGAAGATGATGAATGAGACTTCATCGAAACATTGCCTAGATACTTCAATCTTACGCAGGAGAAAACCGAACAACCAAAGATCCACATACAAATACCCACGAGAACCTCAGAAAACAACTATATATATATAACTATATATAACTATATATAACTATATATAACTATAACTATAACTATAACTATAACTATAACTATAACTATAACTATAACTATAAATATAAATATAACTATAACTATATATATATATATATATATATATATATATATATATATATATATATATATATGTTTTCTGAGGTTCTCGGGGTATTTGTATGTGGATCTTTGGTTGTTCGGGTTTCTCCCGCGTAAGACTCAAGTATCTAGGCAACGTTTCGATGAAGTCTCATTCATCATCTTCAGGCTTTTGTCTCCGGCTCTGTGCTTCTCAGAGTAATGTGAGATTGCAGCTGCTTCCTCCTTTTAACTGCCAGTGGGGGTGGGACTTGATTGGGTGGGGGCTTGGCTGTGTTCTCATTGGTAGGGGGTTTGGCTGTGTTCTGATTGGTTGGGGGGTTAGCCGTGTTCTGATTGGTTGGAGGCGTGTTCTGTTCTGTTCTATTAAAAATACCAGAACCATCGCCAAAACCGAACACTTCAACAGCAGAATAATCAGAGAAGCCATAGAGATAGAAAAACGCCCACACAGCATGAACAAACGAGATGACACCTCCCACCTTCCAGCCATTTGGAAACCTGCCCTCATGAACAGACGAGTACCTAACATGAAGAAGGACACCAGACCCACACCCATGAGAGCCACACAAGATACCACCACCACACTTCCATATAGAAAACAGACTCCCACCCATTCAGAAAATGAGACACGACCATGGACCAGAAGCTGCACTGCAGCTGCATCACTACCCACTTCAAACCCCTCTGAGCCATATATGAAGCAAACCGACACCCACTATGAAGATGCAGCAGGACCACGTGCTAGAAGCCAAACAGCAAGATCACAACTCACCAGCTCAAATCCCCAGCAACTAAAACTAACCTGAGCACAACCAAGCCCCCACCTGAACAGAACACGCCTCCAACCAATCAGAACACGGCTAACCCCCAACCAATCAGAACACAGCCAAACCCCCTACCAATGAGAACACAGCCAAGCCCCCCACCCAATCAAGTCCCACCCCCACTGGCAGTTAAAAGGAGGAAGCAGCTGCAATCTCACATTACTCTGAGAAGCACAGAGCCGGAGACAAAAGCCTGAAGATGATGAATGAGACTTCATCAAACGCTGCCTAGATACTTGAATCTTACGCGGGAGAAAACCCGAACAACCAAAGATCCATATATATATATATATATATATATAGTTTCCTTGTTTGTTTAGATTTTTTTTTCTTCCATTCAGTTGTGTCCCATTCTTAAAGACTGTCTTGGCAAGTCCCTGAATTTTTTCTTAGCAAGGTTTTTCAAAAGTTGTATGCCAGTGCCTATTTTCTGCAGCTGAGAGAGAGTGACTGGCCCAAGGTCACCCAGCTTGGTCTGTGCCTAAGGTGGAATTAGAACTCAAGCCTGCCAGTTTCTAGCTTGAAGATTAACCACTGCACCAAACTGGTTTTCTAGGTAATAATTATAAACCCCAGAATAAAGGGCAACATGTTCTGGATGGACATTTTTGACATCATGAATGTATGGTAATCAAGGAAACAAATTAGGGAATATACTAAAATATTAATTTTCAACTACTTTGATACACAGTTATGTAGTAATAGCATAGAAATGTTAACACAAGATAACATTGCACTGTAAAAGCTCTTTCAGATTTAGGAAATTATATACTCATCTGGAATTTGCAGCTGGTCCATATTCAACTCAGTTACACTGAAAAATCAGCAAACCTATTAACAAGTTTGGCTGCACAAGGATATCTCTAGTTTCAACATAGATTCATAAATTGCCTGGAATGTTGTAAACTAAATCCAGACATGGTCTGGGATTATATAAAATTTCATAAATCTGGCTTGACTTTACAGAAATATCACAGATCAATCGAATTACAGATATCACTGTGAATAGCAACCATAGTTCCAATGGGAATTACTGCATTGTGAGGAGATGTGCAAATGTTAGTTTACATATAGGAAATGCAATAGAACTCTATTCCAAACAAATACATGTTAATGCAGACCAACAATTTCTATTTTCCAGTATTCAGAAAGAAAATAAACCTTAACTCTGGCCAGGTTGGCAAAGGAGGCTGTTGGCAAGTATTCTTTTGAGAGACTTCTCAAATAAGCATTTCCATAGTTTCATATCTATATGCTTTGCATTAGAGATATGTCAGTAAATGTCTCCTGGAAATAATATTCTAAATATTAACCTTTGTTGTCTCCATCTGCTAATGCACAAAATGAAAACAATTTAATGTATCGCACATCTATTTTCTATATTTATATATAAGCAACAACATTCAAAATATTTTTTTAACATAGATTAAGTTCAGACCAATATACTAAATCAGAGGAAGGCAAGCTCAGTTACAAATAATTAGATCAAAGTGACTCCTTTCTACTGTGCAAATTTATCCCAGAGCAAACCTCTATCCCTCTGAAAATTCTCAGAATCTAGGACCTCTTGTTTAGGAGAATCTATTTCTTTATAAAAAGTTTAAAACTGCAGTACAAAAGGTACAAAACAATAGCACATAAAATAATATAAAATAATATTATATGCATACAATAATAAAAAGATCTTATTAAAGAAGATATGGCCTTGGCATATAGTACTTGTGTTTTGTTTTTAAATTTAATCATTTAAAAATGCAAACTAACAAATAAACCTAAAATCTCATTTTGCTGAAAATTTCCATGACTGTAGTAGAATGCTGATCCAAACTAAATACTTATATGAAACATGCTGTAAATTATATCTTCTCTTCTGGCATCATCTATGCAACAAATAACTTTGTGGCTTCATAATTTTTCTTGTCAGTCCAGTTGTGCCACTTTATGAATTGAGGGGTCTGTAAATATTCTCACAGCCACAGAAAACACTCATGCAGTATACAGGTCCTGAATGGAAGGCAGGTTGGTAATAGTTGTTTTTATATATTGCTACTATTCCCAGAACCATATAACAAATTTAAGGAAATTAACTTGAAACAGTAATTTTGGGACAAATCTATTGTGTAATTATGCCCTTTAATTTAATTTTATACTTCCCACATTAGAGAACTACCACATTTTTTAAGACAATCTTTGAAGTATCCATGGAAAAATTAACTTTTGTTGAATTGATTCATCTTAAGTGTTCACTAAATGAACTGTTGTAAGTCAAGGATTACCTGTACAAAAATAC
The DNA here is from genome assembly GCF_049901715.1 of Pseudonaja textilis. Lineage (NCBI taxonomy): Eukaryota > Metazoa > Chordata > Lepidosauria > Squamata > Elapidae > Pseudonaja > Pseudonaja textilis. Next base: position 211,697,694 of record NC_141991.1, on the reverse strand, counting down.
AAAAAGCTTCTTTGCTTGCAAAAAGCTGCCCTAAATACCAAACATTAGATTAAAAATACCTGCAAGCCAGAGTTACAAATCAGGCAGGGTGCCAGAGTACCTTGAAGAATTAAAATAGTTAAAATGCAATGATAACTATCAGCAGCCAACTCTTGCTCATAAAGTTAAACCCTTTAGCAGAGAGATCATTCAAGCTCTCCACAAAGAGCACACCCAGGAAAAGCAATCCTTAGATCCATTTGCACCATATAAAGATACCTGCTGGTCTCACTCATCTCACAAGATATCCTAAGGAAATCATCCAGATTTAAGGAAAGGTCACATGCCCCCCAGAAAGGGAGTAAAAAATCAGTGCCAAGCTTGTATCCTGCCTCTTGGAAGTTCACCCCAAAAGGACAGTGCCAGATACCACTAAAGCAATGAAGGAAGACCCCCTCCCCAGATAGAAAAAGAAACCATGAGGCAGGAAAAAATTCAAACACAATACAAAGAATTAAATCACAACAGTAGCTGTTGCTTGTTAAACCAATTGCCAGAACAAATAGACACAGGAACTAGCCAGATTTCTCAAACCAGTTTCTTTTCAGGAACATAGATTAATCTTTTTTCCTTCCAAAAAAAATTGAATAGGGAAAATTATCCCATCAATAAACACAGGATTAAACATCATCAAACACAGATATGGTATGAGAAATTGCTATGACGATCAAATGGTTTCCAGTTTACCTGGTCTTTTATCACATTGCATTATCTTTGTGTATTATCTATGTATACATTTCTTATAAAGACAACTATATTTTGATCTTGTTTAGCTTTGAATGTTTGAAAATTGTACATTATTTCTAAAAACTGAATTCTTTAAATAGATCCTTCATTGTAAAAATTCTTAATTATTTTCAACACAGTTACAACATCTATGGCATGTTGTTTATCAGAATTTTCAAATTTGTGTTATTTTCATTCGTCCATTATTTCTTCTAAGGTATTATTTAATTCTTCCATTAATTCTTCTAAGGTATCAAGTCTCTGGTTCATCTCCAGAGATTTTATCTAATTCAATGCTGTCTTTAGCTGCATACATTAAATTACTCCAAAAGAGAGTGGATTATGGGAAATACTTGAAGTGATGAGAAACTCCACATAATTTCTTTCGCTGTTACTAATATTCTTTTTCAAGTAATAAATAAATTCAGCTGCAGCATTTGGATTTTCTTCCATTCTGAAAAGCTTTACCTTAGATAAGGTCATCCTTGTTTTCTTTGACTTCTTTACATTGATCCATATTTCATCATCAAAGTGAAATAAGAAGGATATTTACAATTTACTGCTTACCAATTAAGCAGTAAAGCAGTTAAAAGATGAGTAGCTGTTCCCTTAACAGAAGGGAGACTTCATAAATTCAGTGCATTGCCATATTAACCAGAAGTCCATTACACAGTTAACTTATAAATTATCTTCCAAATGAGTGGTTTAAAGGGGATGGAATTAATGGATTGTGAGGCTATCAATGGTTTCCCATTGTAATATTTATACAGTAATTTACCTTCAGTAAATGGTTTGACTTTCAAGATCAGCTGCTGGGAACATAAGCAGAAAAGTGCTTTTTGTGTTTCTCTCATTGGTAAGTTAATGAACACCATGGAAATTGAACTAGATTCCATTTTAAGCCAAGTTAGTATAGCTGTTTGCTTGTTTGTTTTTGTTTGATTTTGTCCTTAATCACCATCATTTATTAGAATTACCATTGTAAGTACACAAACCTGTGATGAGCATCTACAATTGCATTTTATTTACAAACAGTTGTTACATGTTCCCTGATAAATCATACATATGTCTTATAACCTATAAAGCCAATTAAACCAGGATCAACATTTTATTCTATGCCAAATTCCATAAGCTCATTTATATGTATTACTTCCTAGAAAACAGGTGATCAATAGAGTAAAAAAATGACAATACTAAATATCTGTGCAAGATATGTGTCTGTTCTACTCATAACATTAGCCAAGTTCAGCACTGAACGTTTCTGTTAATTTCAGAAAAAGATGTAGACACAATCTTAAATAGACTTATATTGACTGGACAAAATTCAGTTTTGTCCAAAAATTCCATTTTATTATGAAATGGTGTTTACAAACTGCACATACATGTCCATCCGGTTCATCAATAATTTATAACTAGACCATGAAATATGTTTGCATCTTTTATAAAATACCATTTTAAAGATTAAGGTATATAATAAATTATACAATTAAATTATAATAAATTATAATAAATATAATAAATTATACAATTTAAAAAAAGAACAAAGCAAATGTTTAGAAATCACAATATTGTGTTTATAATATCCAACAGTCCAAGAAGCAAGATTTATTGAGCTTTATTACATTCTTCAGGAAAAATAACTAACTATAATCTTATATCTTCTCTGACATGTTGAATATGATTCTTCGGGATTTTAGTTTTTTGTTGCTAACACAGACAGAAAAGAAGGATAATGCCAAAAAATCAATACACATAAATGAAATACTTTCCTATTAGAAAGCACAAATCTTTCACATTAACAGATCAAATTTACAGTCTACATGCAAATAAAATCCCTATATAAATGAGTGATAGATTTATTCTGGCAAGACAAGAAGACAGGATATAAAAATAACTTACTTTAATAATAGCCTGAACTATTCTGTGGAAAATACAAGGTAAGAGAATTAAGAAAAAAAAATTATTCTTCCTATATTTTGAAAACTAAATACCATTTTGCATTGTACAGTCATCAGATATATCCATGTGTGCAATATCTTGACATTTGTCTATTCGCAATCAGAATAATAGGAGAAAAATATGTTAATATTAATATAAGGTGTTTTTTTTTACAGAACCAAAGAGCCTTTTGCAGTACATTAATGGATTCTCATGGGTTCAAATGGTGCAGTTTATGAAAAATTGTAAGTTGTTTAAGATTATATTTTGACTTAGCTGGAATTTTTATCATGCCTACAGTAATGCTATGTAAAGCACTTGAAAAGGATGCTTCACAAAGCATATTGCAAGAGCAAAAACACCCTCTTCAAAGCAGGAAAACAACCATGTCTTCCAGAAGGCTGACATAGTTGCTTTGAAGTATTTTCTTGGCTGTGCCGGAGTACATACCCTTAGCTGTCTTCCTTTGCTGACAGCCCCAGCAGAAATGTTATCTGTATAGGTACATAGGCAGTTAGGAAAACCTTCAAAGCAACTGTCCCAATCTTTAAGGAAAGCAGATTTAGCTCTTCTAGGATGGGTGTTTTGCTTATGTCAGCAACTCCGAAGAACTTTTTTTTTTTTGATGTTTGGAACAGCATCTGTAAATACTGTGCGGTTGTACTTTACTTACCAAGCTATTTCTCAAGGTTCATGAAACTGCAAAAAAGAATCTGATTAGAGACAGTTGCTGAGTTTGTAACACAGAGATAAAGGAGAGCATCTCAAGGGTTCTTGATGACCTTGGTTGCCCAGCTGGTAAAATGCCAATTCACATGTTTTCCTTCTTTGGTTCCAAGGCTACTAGACCTATATGTGTTAAACCTAAAAATACATTCTGTTAAGTCCAGTATGGCTTTTTCCCAGATTGTATTACAAAGCATCTGCATTTTTTTTATTTTGCAAACGGAAAACATGCAATATAAGTAGTCCTTGTCTTACAACCATTCATTTGGTGACCATTTGAAATTAAACACTGTACCGAAAAAGTGACTTATGACCATGTCACATACTTACAACTGTTGCAGCATCCTCATGGTTACATGATCAAAATTTGTTTACTTGGCAAGGGGAATTTTTTATGATAGTTGCAGTGTGACGGATCAACTTTTGTGACCTTTTGAAAAACAAAATCAATGGGTAGCCAGCTTCACTTAACAAGCACACTACTAACTTAAAAAGTACAGTGATTGACTTAACAACTCTAGCAAGAAAGGTCATAAAATGAATAAAAACTCACTTAACAACTGCCTTGCTTAGCAACAGAAATGTTGGTCTCAATTGTGGTTGGAAGTCGAGGACTGTATGCCAAAGAATGTCCACCTGGTGATTTTTCACTAGCATTTGATCCGCAGTGTTTGCAAGCTGTACTGATAGAAGCATCTTCAGAAAGAGAGAAGGATCCATATGCCTGTCCATTTTACTGTTATTAAAATAATCAGTACAATGTAACTTGTCTTCCTATAAAACCTGATAGGAAGAGAGTCCTGAGAGATGCCTCTTCATGAAGAGGGCAGCATTGCCTTGCTCTGCAGCCAGGGAATGGTTACCCCTATGACTGACACTCAGGGAGACCAAGCAGATGGTCATATTGTCTATCAAATAGACAAAAGACTGAGGTGATGTATAAATCACTTACATTTTTCACAATTAGTGTTGCTCCCTAACAATTTTCACCTTGATAATTGCATTAACCAAGGACATACACCTTAATTAGAGTAATTTATTCCTACTCTATGTTTATTAACAATCATACTATTTGTGTTGGTAACATTACGGTATGTAATCATATGTAAACAAAACAAAAAGATTGAAAAAAATAAAATAAAAGATCAAATGCTTGCTAAACTGAAAGAGAAATAAACAGCAGGAAATTAAAAGGATTCATTTCAAACTTTTAAGAAACAATTATCATATATATGTGTATATCCACATACTACATTATTTCTTAGAATAATTGCCAATTATCTTGTGCAGAGAGAGAAATAAGATAATAATTGGCAATGCTTGTAGGCCAATGACATGATCCAAATGCCTGCAGTTATATTTAGTAATAATTACACAAATGTTTTCAGCCATATTGCATTTCATACATTTATGCAAATATTTTCCAAACTTCTAATAACTGATAAATACTTTTATTATTTCTGAATTTGTGACATATTTCATCCTTATAAACCAAAGATACATTTTGAAGTGTGCAAAGATAATAAATATTAGTTAATCAAAGTTCTAATTTTTTTACATCGGTTTATTGAGAAAGAATTTCATACCTCATTACGAGGTTCAAACAGTTTTATGCAGTTTCACAGAATCTGTTCTATTGCATTATGATCTAAAGGATTTAGAAGAGAACTAAAGCTTGATAACAGCTGTTGTATTACATCATTTATTTTATTTATTTATTTGGTTTGTCAATTGCTTACAAGATAATACATATAAGTAAAAACATAGTTATGAATACATGGATACATATAAAAAAAATAAAAAAAATAAAAGAAACAATAGGAAAGGGACGGTAGGCACGTTGGTGCGCTTATGCATGCCCCCTACAGCCCTTTTAGGAAAGGGGTGAGGTCAATAGTAGATTTTCTACTATTGACCTCACCCCTTTGGGGAAGAAACCATAGAGTCAGGTAGAGTATTCCAGACATTGACCACTCTGTTGCTGAAGTCGTATTTCCTGCAATCAAGTTTGGTGCAATTAACCTTGAGTTTGTCTCTATTGTTATGGTTGAAGCTGAAGTATTAATTGACAGGTAGGACATTGCAATGTATGATTTTATATACTATACTTAGATCGGACTGCAGGCTGCATAGTTCTAGGTTTTCTAGGTCTAAAATTTCAAGTCTGGTGGCATAAGATATTATGCAACGAGTAGAGGAGTGGAGAACTCTTCTTGTGAGATATTTCTGGACTTTCTCAACTGTGTAAATATAAGATACGTAATGTGGTTTCCAGACTGATAAGCTGTATTCAAGTATTGATCTAGCATGCTCTAATTAGTAGTGTAATATTACTGGAGAAAAAGCTACGTAAGATTAGGTTAACAACTCTTAGCGACTTTTTGGCTATGTAGTTACAGTGGGCTCTAGCACTTAGATCATTAGAGATGAGTACTCCAAGATCCTTGGCAGAGTTTGGATCATCAACAAGGTCTTGACTATTCAGCCTGTATATTATTTTCTGATTTTTTTTTCCAATATGTAAGGCAGAGCACTTATTTATTGAGATTTGAAGTTGCCATTTTTTTTGACCATTCTGATACATAGTCAAGGTCTTTTTGAAGGGTAGCAGTATTGTCTGTGGTGTTGAATAGCTTTACATCATCAGCGAAGAGAACGCAGTTGCTCTTAATATGATCATTTATGCAGAGTATGAAGAAGAGTTGGTCCTAGAACACTGCCTTAGGGGACACCACTGTTGACAGGTACATAATTTGATAGGACACTCCCAAATTTGACCATTTGTTATCTCTTAGACAGGAATGCTTCTATCCAGTTATGCAGCTGTCCAAAGATACCATAAGATTTTAGTTTTAGGAGTAGTTTGTCATGTACCACTGAATCAAAGGCTTTACAGAAGTCTATATAGATTGCATCTATTGCTTTGCCCTGATCAAGTTGTGTAGTCCATATGTTTTTGCAGTGTAAGAGTTGCAGATTACAGTTTTACAGATAGATTTTTTCTGAAACCAATTTTTTTATTAGAGTGTAGGTGATTTGTCTCTAAGTGGAGGATGATGGATTGGTTAATAATTGATTCCATGACTTTACAGGTGATGCAGCATAAAGAGATTGGTCTGTAATTTTCAACTAGGCTGGGGTCACTCTTTTTGAAGATGGGGATGACCATGGCTTGTGACCATAGGTTTGGTAAGGAGCTGGTCCTGAAAATTTTTTCAAAGATTATGCTTAGAGGTTCGGCTATGGCAGTAGATAGCTTTTTTAAGAAGTAGGCACAAATTCCATCCGGTCCAATAGATAGAGATGGTTTTAGATTGCATAGTGCTTTTTCAACATTGTCCTCTGTAAAATCGATATGTATTAGATCATTGTAGTTTTCTGTGGTTCAGCTAGGAAATACTGGGCATGATCCATTGCTGTTTACAAATACTGAGCCAAAGAATGTGTTAAAGAGGTTGGTTTTAATGGTGCAGTCTTTATCATTAGGTCCTTTCAGGGGTGGGATGGACCAAGTCTTTTAGTTTGTTGTTTACAAAATTGTAGAAAGTGCAGGTGGAATTGATGCATAGGTTTTCCTCTTGTTTAATGTGATAATTGATGCATTCAGTCTTTATCTGGTGGCATAAATTTTTGTATCGGCTTCTGAAGTTGGCAACGTGACCAGATTTGTTTTTCCACCAACATGATTTCTTTTTGGATTGAAGCTTCCTTATTTTTATGGGTAATTTGTTTTTTCTGGTTTTGGGAGTTGTTATTGGTACATATAGTTTGATGACTCTTTTGACTTCAAGTAAAAATATGTTGTAATGGTCTTCTACAGTATTGCATCCAGTAAATAGAAATTGCCAATCAAGCGATAAGAGATTGTTGTCTATAAGATCATAGTTGCCTTTTTTGAAGTTATAATTGGGGATTCTGTCATTGTGATGATTTTTGTGTGGATGTAGGTTGAGACAAAAGTCAATCATGTTGTGGTCACTGTTGGAAAAGGGTTCTTTAAGTTGTATTCTGTAAATTGAATTCAAACTATTGCAGAAGATGAGATTGAGGCAGTTTTTAAGTCTAGTGTTGTTGGGTACTAGTTGTTCTAGTCCCAGAAGTTTGCATGTGTGGGTTCAGTTGTCCATTCATTAAGGGTCCAGTTAATATGAGGTAGATTGAAGTCACCATGGATGCTGCCCATGTTAGTAGTGTATTTAGCTTGTTTGCATGTTCGATGTCATAATCAGGGGCTCTGTAACATAGTAAGAACTGAAATGTTATATTTAAGGACAGTTCACAGACAATGGTCTCAGGAAGAGTAAGCTCCTGGGTACCTTGGATGTTTTTTAGATGTAGGGACTTTTTATAGAAGAAAGCAACACCACCTCCTCTACGGATTTTACGGTCTGATCGGTAAACATGATAGCCTATTACTGTGGTAATGGAGTCAGGGAGAGATGCCTTGAGCCATGTTTCATAGACAAATATAATATCGAATTTAGCCATATTTACAGGTAGTAAGAGGAGAAATTCAGGTATTTTATTTACAAGGCTTCTTGCATTGAGTAGCTTGCATTTAAGGCCAATTGTGGTTGGAATAGAGGTAGTTAGGGGTATATGTGCCTAGTTTTGAGTGATGTTGGATTGGATGGGGTGGGGTTGGATGTGGAGTTGTGGGTTGTGTGCCTTTCTTTTGATGCAATCAGCATGGTAGTCAATGTACAGATCCTTTTCTCCATTGTCTAGATGCTTTTTGAGTTCTACGTGGAGTTCACGGGAATGGATTCTTTGCAGTATGGATAAGTCTGGTCTTGAGTGAAGTTTTTTATGGGTGGGATTGGATTTTGCAATGGCATTTATTGTATGAATGAATATACGTTTGTTGGACTCATTTTTGCAAAGGTGCTAAACTGTTTGTTCCAGTATCTTTTCAGGCAATTTGGAGCCCTTAGATTAATGTATCACAAACTTGGTAATTTTCAGGTGTGTAGGTTTCATTTCCCAAGATTCTTAGTAATGGATATGCTGACTAGAAAATTCAAGAAACTGAAATGAACACATCTGGAAGTTTCTAAGGTCTGGAAACCTGTCTTAAATTCTGGATTGAGTCCACATCCTTAAACTAAGATGTTCCTCGACAAGGATAAGATTATAAATTTAGGATAAAAGTGTTTCTAGATTCTATTTCTTTAAGTTTGCTCAATTTTTATGTGTTTATGAGAAGAAATATCCATCTGGTTCTGTTCCAAGCTGGGAGAAAGACACTGGAAATATGAAGGGTGATTGGAAAGATGGTTTAATGATGAACAAAACCACCAGGGTTTATGGTTCTGGTGCAGCTGACAAAATGGACTTAAGAGTGGGGAGGGGCTATACCTTCTTTGGGCTTTCCACTTGAACTTCCTGTTCCTGTGTAAGAACGTATTTCATTGGCTGTTGTTAGATTCTTGTAGGAGTTGTGTAGGGGTCATGACTGGCTTTATAGGCAAAAGACAAAATGTAAATCCTAGGTGTTTTTTCTGAGCTAATCTGGTCAGCTTCTGGCTTACTGATTATATGAGCTCCCAGATGAAGTTTGGACTGCTCTGGGATGGTGCAATGAATGGGTCTGTGTTCTGAAAGAGTGTTGGGCAATTCCTATTGTGGCTTAAGGGCTTTTGTCCTATTTTGGATTCTGCCTTTGTTCAGACTTTGCTGCAGGGAGTTAAATGGATTACCAAATCTGCATTTCTGAATTGGCTGGCCCAATCTTTCATAATATCTGCTGGAGGCTATTAAGAAAGACTGAATCTGCTCCCTGCCTCTAAAAAAACATGTTTCTCCATTTTTCATTTAGGGAAATATAATATTCTGCCTTTTTTAAAATATTCCTCAAAATATTTCATTCTTCTAGGAGAATGGGTGCTGATTTTCTGCATGTTCTTTTCAGTCATACAGTGTTCTTAAGGTGAATGTTATGTTGTGTTGCTTATGTACAACTTCTGGCTTGCCACAAATTATTGTTGCTGGCCTATCCTTTGGAGCACGAATAGCCTATTCTTAAAACATTTTTTGGAACAAGAACTGTGGTGGCTGGACAGCTAGGATTTTCTCTCTTTTTTTCCCATGATTTTGGGAAAAGCCTTGGGATTTGCTTTTTATTCATTTTTAAACTGTATTAAATATAGTTTAGGACTTGCAGTAAAGTTTGCATGTTTCCTGTCTAAAATCATACAATATACTAATATTACTGTTAACTATCACTGAGCATCCTCAAAATGAATCTGGATGACACAAAAGAAAAAAAAAGATAAAAGGAAAATGAGTTAGACCTCAAACTCATAAACTCATAGACTCAAACTTTCAAATCCTGCATAAAAGCAGCATTTTCTTCAGGATATTTTTTTTTTCTATCATAGTAATTTCATGATCAAAGTGTGCTCAAAGGTCCCTTCTCCAGAAATGGAAAAGATGGATTTAGTTGAGTTTATATGACTATGAAGAAAAACACTCTGTTTTAGTGTCTGTTTTAACCTTTTTCCTTACTCCTACAGCATTATTAATGTATATATACAAAAATGAATTGTAAGAGTTATTTTTTTTAATTGTAGGTACTGTGAAATCTTTTTAATATGTAAATATGATTCTTTATAATAAATAAATTATTTGGTGGTTGAAGATTATCCACTGCTGGATGATCTAATTATTTTGTAACAGGTGTGGTTATTAAAAAAAATTTCAAAATGACTTTCTATAAAGAATGAATAATAAAAACACTTTCGCATATTTTTTGAAGTTCTAAAATGGTGAAATATATATTTAATGGGAGAATATTTCATATGTTGGAAAGTGTCTCTGTTTGTGATGGAAGCATAGCCAAACTGTGGATCAATGAACACATGAGTTCTGCATAAATGGACAACTCCTAAAGAATCCAACTAATGGCAAGGTGTGTAATGATTAAAGAAGATAATTATTATAAATTGGCACAACAAATTAAAACTGATTTGGAGAAGTGGAAAAATCTACAACTATCATTGATGGGAAGAGTAGCCACCATAAAAATGAATATCCTGCCAAGACTACTATATTTATTTCAAACAATACCAATAAAACTGGAGAAAAAATATTTTGAAGAATTAAATAAAACAATATTAAAATATATCTGGCAAGGGAAAAAAGCAAGGATAAACTTGAAAATGTTGCAAGATTCTAAAACTAGAGGTGATTTGGGGCTACCAGATTGGGAATTGAATTATCAGGCTTCGACACTTACATGGGTGAAAGAATGGATTGGACTGAGAAACAAGAGACCAAAATACATAGCCATTTCCAAATACACTATGTTAGGAATGCATTATTATTGGTATGGGAGAAAATTAAAGAACATTATTTGAAAATACCGATCTGGCTTTCCACAATGTTACCAGATATAAAGATATTTTAAATGAAAAGGGGGAACTTCAAACTAAACAGGAACTGAATAATCAAGGGATTGAGATAACATGGTGGTCATATGTGCAGATACAATCTAGATATAAGAAAGATGTTAAAATGTATGGTTTAAATAAAGAATTAACAGAACTAGTTCAGATGAGATATTAATAAAGAAAATATATGGCTATTTGTTAAGTATCAATATGGAAGAGGGCTAAAAATTTTGGCTATTTGATTGAGTTAGATCAATGGCAAAAATTATGGAATAGAAATTATAAATTAACAATGTCTATTACATACAAAGAAAATATTTATAAAATGTTTTTAATAGATGGCATTTTCTGCCCTCAAGGTTAGCAAATATGTTTAAGGGTAAATGCAAAATGTTGGAAATGTCACCATATACCTGGTTCATACTATCATATGTGGTGGACATAGCAAAAAGTGAAAAATATTGGACATACATGGCTTGAAAAAATGATAAAGCAACATATAGATTTGAAACCAGAAACATTTTTGTTGGGCATTTTACCAGACAGGCATAACAAAGGGAATATATATCTGATTTAACATGTATTGACTGCAGCAAGAATAGTATTTGCACAACAATGGAAAAGTGAAGATATCCCAACAGGTGAAGATGTGATTAGAAAAATATTAGAATGTGCAGAAATAGATAAGCTAATACTTACAATTAAGAAAAAGGAAGAAACTGAATATTTTTTGACTTAGGACTTATTTTATCAATGGTTAGTTGACAAAAACAGGAGCTAGAAACAGGGAAATATATGAAAGGATTAGTGATTTAAGGAAGATACGTTAACTTGTTAAACAAATAGTATTATTGTTATTATTATTAATGTAATTGATACTAATGCAATGAATATTATTGTAAATATTATTATCTAAAATGATTTGTAGCCACACAACTGTTCAATTGAAGTTGGAATTTTCATATGCTATAAAAGAAAAGAAAAACTTATTACAAAAAAAACAATTTTAAGCAAAAATCCACATATTCTGAGGCAAATGAGAAGGCAGGTATCTCAAACATTACAATTGACATACCGGTTTTAACTAAATTGGGATTAATTGAAATGTACTTGTTGTGTATGAAATTCTTGACACAAGCAAGAAATATGTGTCTTTTTCTTTCCTTTTCTTTTTTTTTTGAAACCATCTAGAGCACCCTATGAATCCATTTCATTTCTCTGTCTGAAGGTTTTGTTAAGAAACATAAATTGGCTTTGGCAAAACTGTGTATTCTCATGTGAACACCTGTGAACTGTTGAATTTAATTGGGCAACAGCTGGTGCTGATTGAGAATTTTCTTGCTGTATCTCATTACATTTCTGAATTTGGCATTTGTGGGAAGGATGTTATTTACAAAAGCTTGAACACATTTTAAGAACTTCAAGGAAAATTATTAAAACAAATTCTGAGAACACTTGTGCACAGACTCCTTTTCTCATCCATTCACCTGAGTTATGATCAGTGTAGACAGTTATGTAGGACGGTAATACATATTCTGGCATGATCAAATCTTTTGATTTCAATTGTTTAGTCTGGGTGTGAAAATAACTCCTCATACTGTATAATAAAGAATATAGTAAGTATTCCAAAAATGACAGATAAAAGATGACCATGTTTCATACCAAGCAAAACTGTTAGATATCTTAATTCAGACATTTTTATGCAACTGGGAGCAACGTTGCAGGTGCAGTTCTATCAACTCCTGCTCAATTATGGCAGAAGATATTCTGGTCTTCTTTCGACACTTTTGTCCCAACCTTTGTGGCCACCTAAGGCATTTGTGAATTGCTCTAAAAATAAGTCACATCAGTGGAGGAAAAAAATCTGTTAGACAGGAAGGAAAAGTAAAACATAGAGACTGATTGAAACAGAACTCTAAGCACATGGTGCTTATAAGTAGTATTCTGAATAACAGGAAGCAAGCTTCCTATAATCTTCTTAGCTGTCCTTACCACTCTCTGTAATGGACCTTCTATCTGATACACTGCTACCACCAAATCAAACAGTAATACTGTTAAGTTTGAGCAATGAGAGGCTGAACCAGAGCATGAGTGCAACAGTACTTTATTTACAAATAAAGGGCTGACCGTGCTTGCCAAGCCTGGAACTGGCTCGCAGCAATCAGCAGCCAGTTGGACCCCGCAGCCTGCTTTTATAGCTGGCTGCTGGGGAGAACTGACCAATGGGAATGGGGGAAATAACACCCACACAAGTGAGTGGACCTGAGTGAGAACTCCTTGAGTCCTCAGGACATAACACCCCTTCCCCCCAGATGCGAACACGCATAGTCCTTGAGGTAGATGGGGGTTTGTGTTGGCGCCCGGAGCGGCGCAACTCGGGAACATTGTCTGACTGTTCGGCATCAGTTTGTGACGGTTGAGCTGGCATAGCGTCACCAACACTCTCTCTGGACTGGGCATCCTCGGAAACCACCGGGTTGGTTTCTGGAGTCAAACTCTCGTGGGTTGGATCCGGTTGATCAACTCTCTGGGCGCTGTTGTCCGGGTTTGGGCTGACCGGAGCGACCGCTGGCGCAGACTGGTCACTGGGTGCGATGTGGCTGGGCGGCGGATGGGACGGTTCCCCTTCGACTGGAGACTCTGGATCCTTGTTTGCGAGGTTGCTGAGCGCCTTCTGAGTTGGTCTATGTGTCTCCTCCAGGCGCGACCGTCCTCCAGCCTGACTCTATATGATCTCGGCCCGGTGGCGGCGATGACTTCGCCCGGAATCCAAAGTGGGTCCCCAGTGAAATTCCTGGCGAATATCGGCTCCTGTAACATAAAATGTCTAACCCCCGAAGTGGAAGCGAGGGGAGAGTCAGGGCAGTATTGTGGGTGCAGTCTATCCAATACAGTCCTCAGGCGTCGGCCCATCAGAAGTTCCGCTGGGGACTTATTGGTGACTGCACAGGGGGTTGAGTGCTGGCTCATCAGGAACCGTGAGAGTTTGTGGTGCCAGTCATCTCTGCCAAACCTAGCGAGGGCCTCTTTGGTGGTCCTGACGGCCCTTTCAGCCAACCCATTACTCGCAGGGTGGAATGGGGCTGTTAAAATGTGGCGAATGCCTAGGTTGGCTGCAAAACGGCTGAATTCTACTGATGCGAACTGTGGGCCATTATCGGAGACCAAGGAGTCGGGTAGTCCATGGGTAATGAACAGGCGCGTTAACACGTTGGTGATTGCTAGTGTGGTTGTCGTGGATAGCTGCGCCACGTCTATCCACTTGGAATAAGCGTCCACGACCACTAGGAACATCTTTCCATGCACGGGGCCGGCCAGATCGATATGGATTCTAGACCAAGGGGCGCTGGCGCTCTCCCATCTGGTAGGGGTGGCGATGGGGGGAGCAGGACGGGATTCCTGGCAAATGCTGCAGGAACTTACCCAATTGACAATGTCCTCGTCTAGACCCGGCCACCATACGTAGCTGCGTGCCAACGCCTTCATTCTCACAATGCCGGGGTGTCCCTCGTGCAACGCCTCCAGGACTCGGTGTGCAGCGAGGTCGGAATGATCACTCGAGTGCCCCACAGTAGACAACCCTGCAAACTGGACAGCTCCTGCATGCGAGTCTTAAAGGGTGCGAATTTGTTATCAACATTGCCTCCCGGCCACCCCTCCTCACCCAGTCGAGCACCAGGGCGGCGTTTGGTCTGCCTTGGTTTTGGCGGCGATGTCAAGGGCGGTGATGGGCAGGTCCAACTGGGTGATTTCAAAAATGGCATTGACAGGATCTGGGTCTTCAGCCGGAGCGGGTAAGGGCAGCGACTGAGTGCGTCAGCGTGGGATAGAGTTTTGCCCGGGCGGTGGATAAGTTTGTATGAGTAGGCCGCTAGAAAAAGTGTCCACCGTGTCATCCGAGGGAGAGGACTTGAGGTGTCTGTTTGTCGCCGGCCAGTAGGCCCAGGAGGGGTTTATGGTCGGTGACCAGTTCAAGAAGTGGCCAAAAGGAATTCGTGAAACTTTTTCACGGCTGCAACAGCTGCTAGGGCTTCCTTGTCTATTTGGCTGTAATTTCGCTCCGTGGCCGAGAGCGTCCTGGAGAAAAAAGCGATGGGGGCCTCGGCGCCATTGGCGAGTCGGTGACTAAGGACCGCCCCAATTCCAAAAGGGGATGCGTCTGCTGCCAGTACTAAAGGAAGGTTGGGGTCGAATTGGATGAGCACTGCCTCTGGCGTAAGTAGTGATTTGACGGCGTTAAACGCCTGGTCTTCTTTGTGCCCCCAGTGCCACGGTGACTTTTTGTCTAGTAATCTGTGTAGGGGTTCGGCTACTGAGGCTTTATGGGGCAAGAAGGATGCATAAAAGTTTAGGAGTCCCAAGAAAGCTTGTAGCTCCGTTTTGGAGGTTGGTGTGGGAGCTTGTGGATCGCCCTGACCTTGGACTCCAGGGGTGAATGCCAGAGGCGTCAATTTTATAACCCAGAAAGTCCACCTGTCTAGTGGCAATGGCACATTTTCTTTTTTTTTTTAACTTGAGGCCATGCTGTCTGAACCTCTCTAACACTGCTCGCACTCTCTGGAAGAGTTGGGGTCTGTCCCTGGCCGAGACCAAGATGTCGTCAAGTAGGGTACTACACCAGGGAGGCCCTGTAAAATCCGCTCCATGAGGGATTGAAAAATGCCCGGGGCAACACTTACGCCAAATTGGAGACGCTTGCATCGGAAGGCACCCCTGTGAGTGACGATGGTCTGAAGTTCCGCTGTTTGGTTATCAACAGGGAACTGTTGATATGCTTGAGACATGTCCAATTTAGCAAAAATACTGCCCGGTTCGAATGTATGCAATAAATGCTGAATGACGGAGCACGGGATAGGCGCTAACTTGTAAATATTTATTGATTGTTGTCTTGTAGTCCGAGCAAATTCTCAGGCTACCATCTTTTTGAGGGTGTGACAATGGGCGTCTCCCACTTGGCGAAATCTGTTGGCTCAATGACCCCTTGTTTTAGTAGTTTATCCAATTCAGCGTCTAGTTTTGGTCGAATAGCAAATGGAACTCTACGTGGTTTTAATCTGATTGGGGCTGCCTGGGGTCAACGGTGAGCGAGATGGGGGTTCCATTATAACACCCCAGCTCCTCGCTGAACACATCTGCGTAGTCAGCGAATAAGGAGTCAGTGTCTGAGGTTGAGACAGCATGGACTCCTGTTAACCCTAGGCCGAGGTGGGAAACCAATCGAGCCCCAATAAGGTGGGTAGGTTGCCGTTAACTACCACTAGAGGTAGGTGGCCTTTAAAAGCTCTAAAACTGACAAAGAACTTGCCTCTGCCGATCACGGGAATGGCCTTCCCCTGGTAGTCCTTCAGACCGAACTGGCATCTCTGAAGCCGGGTAGTAGATAGGCTGGGGTGGAGTCTCTTGAGGGTGTTCCACGAGATTATTGAGAGCGCTGACCCTGTGTCAACCTCCATGTGGCACGGTTTACCTTCTAGGGAAACGGAGAGAGAAATTTTACTAACAGAGTGGCAAGTACGCCTGGCAAGGCGGTGCGTGCGACAGTTTAATACTTGCCTCTGTGGTCCCGAGTGCGAGGACGGGGGTCTTTGTGCAGCACTTTGGGGGCTTGGCAGACTCTCGCAATGTGCCCCCTCTTATGGCAGTTGTTGCAAACGGCTCCTTTAAACTTGCAGGTGGCCCTTTGATGTGATCCCCCACAGGCTAGGCACAGGGTGATGTGCTTGGGTGGACGGTGTATTCTTGTTTGGCCCCTACCTGCGACCGTCTGTCATTGGTGAGGCGATGGACATCGTTCTCATCGTTGTGGCCTTCCTCCGCTTCCACCTCTTCGGAATGGACTGGGAACGCTGCTAGCTTGGCGCTTGGGCCCTGAATTTCGGCGGCTGAGTTCATAGCTAGCTCGGCTGCTAGGGCCTCCTCTACGCTTGCGCGAGGTTGAGGTCTTTCTTAGCTAGCAGTCGCCTCTGTAGGTTGAGATCCTTGACCCCACAAACCAATTGATCGAGGAGTATGTCCTCTAGGTATGTTCCAAACCCGCAGTGCAGGGCTGCTGTTCTGAGGCGGCCATATATTGGTTGATGGTCTCCTTACTTGATTGCTTCCTCATTCGGAACGTGAACCTCCTGGCGATTTGTGAAGGTCTGGGGCGTAGTGGTTTGTGAGGATCTCAAGCAACTCGGACCACGGAACGTTTTTTAATTCTCTCGGCGCCACGAGTGCTGCAGCGGTATCGTAAACGGTGGCTCCGCAGTAAATTAGGAAATAGGATTTTTCCGATGCTCTCCCGCATCCGACAGGCCGACCGCATCGATGTAATGATTGAAACGGTTCTTATCGATTCCCACTTCTCTTCGTCTGGTTTAAACGCTGGGAATACTGGATTGGAACTCATGGTGCTGGAACGGCTGGGCTACCTGCGGGAGAAATATCTCTGGGACTACGAACGCTCGTGAGTTACAAGTGATATCAGCTCTGGAGAGGTTTTTTTGCTACCCTCTCTTTCTCTCTCTCTGGGTTACCACGTTGGCTGCTAGCTGTTGGAGGTGTCTTGATTCGCGCCAAAAAAAAGTGGGCGTTAGTGACTCTCTACAGCGCTGTGCTGTGATTCCTACTGGCCCGAAATTCAAATGACACCCGTTTGAATTTCGCGCCAAATGCAGAGCGGCTGCGGCTCGCAGCGCTTCACTTTCCCGTAGCAAGGCTAACAAGCGGCTACAGACGCTTCTAACTATTTGACTCAGACCGCTTTCTCTGGCTGCGGATCTGCGTTTGCTCTTTTGATCGCTCGTTTCGCTAGCTGACCGCTCTCTCTGGCTGCGGATCAGTGTTTCCCCTGTTGCCAACCAATCGCTCTCTCTGGGCTGTAGATCGGTGGCTAGTGACTCAGCGGTTGCAAGGTGCTTCTGGTAGCCATCCCACCCTCGTCGCCAGTGTTAAGTTTGAGCAATGAGAGGCTGAACCAGAGCATGAGTGCAACAGTACTTTATTTACAAATAAAGGGCTGACCGTGCTTGCCAAGCCTGGAACTGGCTCGCAGCAATCAGCAGCCAGTTGGACCCCGCAGCCTGCTTTTATAGCTGGCTGCTGGGGAGAACTGACCAATGGGAATGGGGGAAATAATGCCCACACAAGTGAGTGGACCTGAGTGAGAACTCCTTGAGTCCTCAGGACATAACAAATACAGTTTGTTAAAATGTTCTCAACTGTGTCTTTATAAAAAGTGGCCAGGATAGAAGGAGAAAGATATGCTTCCTTAATACGACATAGAAAATGCAAATGCTGGTTTGCACACTTCACTAAAGATAACATATGAAGAGACCAAGTCAGATTGCTAGCTATTTGCACTCTCAGATACTTAAAACTGTTGACTACCTCCACGGCTGTAGCTTGATACAAAGTGGACTATGATTATGCCAGCTCTTTCTAAAATCAACAATGATCTCCTTTGTTTTATTCACATTCAGAACCAGGTTATTTTTATTGCACCGGTCCACCAAGACTTCACCTCTTCCCTATAAGACTCTTTACTGTTATGTCAGGATAAGACCTACCACTGGTGTGTCTTCTGCATACTTCATAATATGATTCCTAGCAGACCTGGCTCAGTAATCATGGGTCATCAAGTTGAACAGTAAAGAAGAAACAGCCCTGTGGGGAATCCGCACTTAAGGAGATGAAATTGGAAAGTTTTCTTCCAACTCCTACAAACAGTGGACTATCAATAAGGAAATCAAGTATCAAGTTGCATAAAGTTACAAATTGAGTTACATAAAGAAGTATTAAAACTTCACAGGCCCAGATTGTTCACCAAATGTTGAGGAATGATTGTATTAAACGCTGAACAAAAACCAACAAACAGCATTCACATATAAGTATCGTTTCTCCAGGTACACCAAATTAAGATGAAGTATACAATCTGTTCTTCTGATAAGCAAAATTGATGAGTCAAATGTATGGTGAAGTCTTATATTATCTTTATAAGGACTGCTTTGAATACAACTTCTTAACAAAAACTATTGGTAAAATCTGGATTCTTCCTTCTCTTCTAGTGTATTTCTAAGACTAGTTCTTCAAATCAGGGGCCCACATATGAATATGTTAACTACAAACTGTAGGATTTTTTTTCAGGATTATTACTTATCTAACCTTATATTAATTTTATTAATTATATTTAAAGTTATAGTTATTATTGTGTTATTTGGTTTTTTCAAAAAGACAAAATAAATTAAAAATATATTCATCAACATTTAATTATGGTCACAGAACAATATTGTTACTTATGAGTAACTTGGGTAACAAATTACTTTTATGAAAATATAAAACAATTTATATTTTGAAAGAAACACTTTAATCTTAACCCACTATTTTCTATTTTATATATAAGACAAGGAAAACTGTTCTGTATTCCTTGGTTACCAATGGCTTAAGGCTCATACTTTTATTTTGTTAAGATGTTTAAATAATTGCTTGGATTGGGAAAGACAAAGTGCTCATGTTGACTAGAATTTCTGAAAGCTGTAATGTAGCAGATTATGGAGGATGTAAATTCTCCATCAATTCTTATTTCTTATTATTTGTTTATATAAAGCACATTTTCTTACAGTATTGGTCATGCAAAACAATGTCCCATAATATTAATAAAACACTACATGTAATATAAAGTACAGTGAATGATTATAAATGATGCATTTGTTTCTATGAACCACATGGAACCACCACTCAGAACATTGGAACTTACATCCTGAAATCTGATCCATCTGGATGAACTTTCAGCTGAGTTTTGATGACAATACAGAGAATTGCTCACAAAGAGATGTTAAGCATCTTTTATTTTCTGCACATTTTCTCAAGAATTAAAATACACAGAAGTGGCTATAAGTGCATTTTTATATCATCTCACTAAGTATTCTCACAGCAACTCAATCCTACAAGCTAAATTACCATTCTTTGCCACTCATAAGAGAACCAGAAGTTCAGAGAGAAGATATTTGGAGTGCTGACCTTGCCAAGAGCAGAACAGCTTGGAGTGGGTATACACAATAGTAAATGACAAATGAAAATAGAATTATTGTAGAAAAGAAAAAAGGGAGAAATGAAAGATCATGCTGTGAAATTAAATAGATGCCTATTATCAAGTGTCATTCTCAGAAAGCCCCAAGTGAATAGACAAAGCTATAAATATGTATTTTTTTCTGATAAAGGAATAACCAAGTCCAAATACTAAGAATGCAATTCATTTTATAGCAATAGGCTGAAATCAGAAATTGCTAAAGACTAAGAATTCTAAGATTTTTTAGTTGTATAAGCAATGGAAAAGGCATAGATTTTCAATTTTATAGAACAGAGGTGTGAATATTTGTCTGTAGTAGTTTGAAGCATTGGAATTATCCAAATTTCTGGTAAGTAAATATGTAAATATTCTGTTTTAAACTACCTATGTTAATGCCCAATAACTTGTATATTTTTTCAGGCTTTATTTTGTCATTGCTTCTGTTTCATCCTTTTTATCAGAGACAGGAAACTTTTTAGATTTCAAACCCAATCTGAATAATTCAAACCATCAGGAGGACATCAAATGATTTATCCAAGATCTGGATGAATGCATAACTTATGTAAGCTCTATTTTTAATGTTAAATTTTTATTTGTTTCCTCTACTTCCTAAATCAGTGGTAATTGTTCCAGTTCAATTTATTTTAGAGATATAATGGTCCATTGCCTTAAGCAGAGTTTGGAGTTTGGTGAAAGGACATTCATTGATTTATTCATTGAAAGGAAGATAGCTATCATTTCCATCACTGTAGGTAATAAAAAGACTTGGACCAACTCTGATAACTGTCACTAGATTGTTTTCTTTTTTTTTGCATTTTAAAAATCAGTGGTTTAGAAGTGTCAGGCACAAAGAATCAGAATCACATGTTAAGTTCCAGTTAAGCTGATTTATTGCTCATGTCTATACACAAGACTCTAGTCAACTAATAGAACTAAATTGGAGCTGGACTTGGATCATTTGTGGGAATGTAATGATTCCAGGCAGCTTCCTCACTTGGCTCAACCCATCCCTGGCTCTGCTTCTTTCTCTCCTGTAGGAAGTAGGATATCAAGAAAATGTCCTGATTCCAATGTCCTACTATTTATTTAATTTTTTCTTTCATTTCAATATTATCAACAGAATAATGAATATTCTTGAGTCCTTGAGGAGACAACCACCCATCATATTAATGCCCAGTGGTCAACTGAGCACTGTCCCTCTGAATTCAGATCTTCTTTATCCCCTGACTGAGGAAAGTTGTAACAAATTGGATCCAACCATGGTCTATATCAGGTCCAGTCATTAATTTACACCACTCATACACAGAACCTTGTTTTTTTTTAAAAAAAAAAGAATACAACGAATATCAGAAATGGAATTAGTTCTCTTATAAACTTCATTGTTAATTTATTGCAAAAGCAGCAATATTCAATGTAGTAATTTTATTTGATAGATTTCTAAATTTTCTTTTCCTGTATCAGAAAAAGCTGTTGACAGATAAATATTCTGAATTAGTGCAAAATGATTTATCAAAATAATGATCACGAACAATTCTAAATTAGTTTAAAGGATTGATGTCTAAATTTGTTATCAGTAATACCTCTGGTACCCAATAATAACTATTTAATAATTCTGATATGATCAGAATGCTTTTATAAGAAATCCTTTCCTACTGAGGAAAGTCTATTGTTTTATTATCATGATTATTGCACTAATAAAAATACAATGCTTATCAGACTAATAATTTAATATATATATTAAATAAATAAATATATAAGACTTTGTTCTGAAAAAATGTTTCTGTATACATTTAAAAGAAACAAACTGATATACTGCAGCAACATGTGTAATTATATATTCATCAGTTGTTTTCCTTAAAAAGTTAATTATACAATCGTATTGATAAAATGATATAATTGTTAGAAAGATTATAATTTTCAAATGGATATCCATATAAGTCTTTGCTAATTGTGGAAGCATCTTAAATACAACTTACATATTATAGTGTAAGTCATCAAGGATTCGGGTTTGTGTCATCAGAAAAACATGACACATTGTTTTATATTAGCAATATATTGGATATTGTTTTATACTAGCAATTTAAATAGTATATGCTTATCCTCAAACTGTTGTTGGAATAGGGAGGAGAGACAAGAGATATCTTAGTCAAATACTGAAAGTACATGCCTTAAAGGGGACCAAACCCAGTGATAGTTATCATAACATACAGTACATTTTGGGACTGATAAACTGGTTAATACACTAGTATGATATAAAATTTATTATCTGTTTAATCCCTGACAAATTGTTGTAAATACTCTAAGGAATGTCTGCTTGTTCAATTAATTATGAAACAGGTCTTTGTAATTTCTCTTCTGAAAAACAGCCGCCTTGTCGTCTGTTCAAATAGAGAGTCCAGATAGTTGAAGTGCCTTACTATTGGTTTTCAAATCATGCCTTTTTTGGCCAGACCTGTGTCCATGATGCTTTTGCAGAGCAGCTTATGAACTATTTCTCTATTCCATGTAAAATAAGCTTTATCCTACAGGGACTATGCAGAGGAGGAGATATCACTGTCAAAACCATACCCAATGAACACATTTTAACAGAGTGCAAATACATTTTTCTCATCACTATAAAAATGCCATGTAATTTAATGGACTGCATATTAATGTTATTGATTTTTCATAAACTCAATTACTTTTAATTTGAGTGAAGGAGCAAGACATTAGGTATGTCATTTTATTAATGTCTTGGATGAAAAAGTGGCAACCGTACTTATCACATTGGCGGATGACATGAAACTACGTGTCAGTTTGGAATTATCTTGATGCCTTGGAGAAATGGTATTGAAAATGATTTAATGATATTACAGAAGGAGAAAAATAGTTATAAAATATAAAACAAGTCTACATTTGCATGTTGAGAATAATTTAGGGTTATAGGGAATTATGCACACACAAAAATCAGCTGTTTTAAGAAGTTTGGGGGTATTTAGTAAAATCAGTATTATGAAGTTTAAAGAAACATCTTGCATTTCATAACAGCTCAGCATTTGTCTCTACTATCTCACAACAGTATAGGAAATTTTAAAAAAAGAAATAGTGCTGAACAATTCTAGAAAGAATTGTTGGTTTCAATTTATATTTCCTGTTTAGCAAGAAGGAGATTTAAGTCTACGTTATAATAATAATTTTTATGTATTTGGATAGTCCTATCTACTATAAAAAGTTGAAAATGATAATTTGTCATAAAGACATACTGCTGCAATATAAACTTGCAAGATGAGTTTAAATCAATGCTGTCTGTTAGGAGTAATATAGAATCTTTATAGATGCTCCTTTCTTGGACTGTAATAAAGACAATGCATTTAGAAAAACACCTGAGATTATTTAGTCTTTTCTTTTAAAATTTCTCCCTAGAAAAGAAATAACCCAGGCCTCCCATAAGGGAATAAAAAGCACCAGGGTCAAGAAGTCACTTTCTCACAACCATAATTCTTAAGGATCATTATTCATCAGTAATGTAAACAACATGGCTCATTCATTAAGGCTCTGTTCAGGAAAAAATACCCAGCAGTGAGATAGCTATTTGAAACGCCATGACACTAAGATTGGATGGTTTGATGCATAGATCAGCCTTTACGTGGTTTTCCTTTCAAGAAGCCTTTTTATCATTGTTTATACAGCTTAGTTCTAAGCAGAGAAGATACTAAAGCTTTGATTTACAACCAATATTTTGATATAGCCTTGAAGCCCCAGGTAGGAAAACCTCACATATTCTTCATTTCAGTTAACAGAAACCCTTGTAGAAAATATATATTCCAGTTAAGCAAAAATAAAACCTTTATAATTATACTCTTAAGAGTTAGCAGAGTTAATGTTCTTCATTGGTAACCATCTTAGGGCTACCTACAACTACTAAGAGGTAGCAGTCAAGTGTAGTTCTTTGCTGCCATGCCACCATTTTGCATTATAGTTATAGGAACAACTTGCTTATTCCATCTATGACAACTCTTCCAATTTTTCAATATAGATACCATCTGGATTCCTAATTATTATTAATATTATTTTCATTTTTAGCATGCTGGGTTGGTGCTTTAACCTCTCTCATAAGACTTTGTAACCAATCTCTATTTTTTTAAAAAAAATATTTAAATTGCAATTTTGAACCCTTTGTTACTAAAAATAATAATAATATTGGCTATAATCATAGTATGGTAATAATAAAAAGAGAGTAAAACATATTTGCCCCCAAAGCACTTAACATACTGTATACTACCTCAGTTGATATACTATCAACACCACAGAGGGGGAATAGTATTAGTATACACTTACTGGAAATGGGACAGGTCCATCACTGAGGCTGATAAATAATGGAGATAACTATCCAATGAGTACATAGTACTGTGAGGTTTGAACCAGAGAGTACAAAGTCTCTATAAGTAGGTAGAATACCGAGATGCCAATCATAGTAGTTAAATGATATTACATATCCTTTCCCTGCAATCACAGCTAATTTCATACTAACAATTGACATCTGTTCAACAACATGCACATACCACAAAAATAAAAACAATTAGGAATATTTATATGCATTTTATATGCAATATTGTTTTGTTATATATGTGTATAAATAAATGTGATATTTATACTTGTATTAAAGGCGTTGAAGCTGCACTCATTTGCATTAGTGCTGATAGAGTAGAGCTTTAGATTTACTTATTAATGTTCTTATAAATCTCATTAATGGCTGTAATAGAGGTCTTCTTAGCAATGTGCCCTAATTCTGCAACTCTAGCAAGAGAAAACATTAAACTGTCTTGAGGTAAATTTAAATGGAAATAGTGCCTCCATGTCTAAGAAGAGAAATTTATTGCAACATTATTTTATGTTGTTATCTTTATTAATGCTGTATTAGCATTGATATTGGTCCTGAAGGAAATTACTATGTAGAAAAAAAAATACCTGTATAATATAGGGGAATGTATTTATTGTTCTTATTAAGGTATGAAGCATATTGGTAATGAATAGACAGAAGGAACCCATTCTGATTTAAAATATTGTGATCTTGAGATGAATGAGATAACCATTAATTTCAGAATAACTGCCTACATCAAGTTTATGCTTACTTCAAAAGTTGTTGCTAATTTAGATGTTGTTGTAGTATCTGCACCGAGTATTTGATGGCAGGAATTAAAATCACAGCAGAAGTTGGCTGTTAGACACCATTGTTGTGAATTTCTATACAATTTATACACTCATAATATCTTTCCATACACGCCTTTCTTTTCCTGAAAAACATTGCAAGTCTTCCAGAATCCACCTACTAAAGAGACAGCCATTATAATTTTTATTACTTTGCAGGAAAGCCATGGTTGTTGTGTATTGTCTCTCCTATTCGTCAGGCAAGAAGTGGCTCTGCTGAAGCTTGCCTGTGAGAAAGACACCTACAATTCCCCACTTAGCTCTAGTACTGTGCATGCAGCCTGGCAATTAGATGCACTGGATCAAAGCCAGAAACCAACCTGCCTATTTTTAAAAATCAAGCATGTGCCTAATGATGATATAAGAACATTTATTGTTATTGCTTATTGAATGGATAGGTAGATTTCAGGGTCACTCCCTCGTGTGGAAATTGCTTAAAACTGCAGCTGTTACAATCTGTGGGTAAGTGCTACAATCAGTTGATAAGTGGATCATTTGGAGACTTGCCATGCAGCTGGGACATTCTTTTTGATATAAGTGCTAAAAAGAAATATTATATATTCCTTTATTTCTAAAATCATTATACCCACAGTTATTTCCACTGATCTTTCAGATGCCAAAACACCTTAGAGAAGAATTCCTCAACTTTATGCACCAGTACATTTGATGGAAGCTAACTTTATGCACAGTACATTTGAGAATACATTCTCTGTCAAATGTAGAGTGGTTGAGATAACATATCCAAAAGTAAATAGTAATTTACTATCTAGACTGAAACTTTGTATGTTTGTAAACAACAGGTGTTTTTTCCCTTAGTAAATTTAAATGAGGATACCAAATTCCATAGAATTAACAATGCTAAATAAAATCATGATGTCCCAAGAAAAGCCTGCTTTTAAATTTATGTACTCCAGCCTCTTACTATATTGTCTCTCCATACATGAGAACTCTTGTCATTTTGCATGGGTTTCATATTTAAAAATCAAAGATTAATTTCTTGGCATGCGTCAACCATTTACACTTTTGCCAAAATGAGTTTGGACTTTAATTTTGATGCAAACCTAATCAGGTTGAAGGACATTCTAAAGTTTATATTAAAAGAATAATTCATACCTAGAGCAACATTAATAATCCAAGATGGTGCATCTTTTATAGTGAGGAAATATTAATTTGTAGAATTTTACTAAACTCGAGTGTCATATTCCATTAATGAAATTGCTCCTGTAAGTGACACCAGAAAGGGATTGGGTTTCCCTAACCTTTTGTAGCTTAATCCCCCTAAGAATATATCCAGTTTTGAGATTTTGAAAGAATCAGAGACTGTAGGGTCAGAAAATCATATTTCTTGCTATGCCTACAGCTCTGTTCAGATGTCATATTTTCTGAAAATATGTACCACATTACAATATTACATAAACCCTATCCCCCTGATAACAGGATCCCTACAGGAAAGCTCACATACTTGGAAGTTATTTGTACATAGCTAAGCACAACTGTCTCTAAGACACCAATATAAACCGAGAACCATCCAAATAGAGAAGCTGATAGCTTGAACATTTCTTAAATTCACTCACAGTAGAAAAGATTTTAAAGTGGATTAAATTTTCATAAAAAAATATCTGAATAAAACTGAAATTCAATTATCCAACTTTGTAATCATAATAATACACTGACTCTATAATGGTTGAAATCAAATATGAACGTGGTCAGGGTTTTGCATTCCAAAATGTCCACAGTGGAAAGAAAATTGGACACATGCACACACACATAAAATGTCAAAAAGTCATCATACTAAACAGACACATTTACTACTGTACTGCTTTTCCTATGGATCTTTTTTTTTCCTTTGGAATTGAACGAACTCAATGGAAAATCTGGACCTAGTGAAACAATCTGTTATTGCTCTGAAAACTGATAGCACCTCATAAACCAATATTGCATAAATGAACATAAATACACTAAATAATGGGAAGAACTAAATTATGTCACAGTATTTCTGTCACTGTAATAGAGTGTGGAAAGCAAACACTTTCCACATTTTACAATTATCCATTGTAAAAAATGGAAAAAGAAGAAAAAGTGGGCCTACTTGTAGGAGAAGATGCTAGGATAATAATAGATAGTGGACGAAGGGCAAATTCTATTTTCCTTTGGTCTTTCTCTCCAGTGGAAGATGTTTAAGTGCATCTAAGTAGAATGTTCAAAAAAAGAAGGCAATGGCAACCCAAAGTAATTCTAGAAATGCTTCAACAGTAGCCCAATCAGACCAGTTACATCCAACAGTCTTGAAAGAGCTTGGAACTTAAAATTCTCTGTGATTCATAATGTGGCCATAATTTCAGTACAAATGTGAAGTGCAAATGTTGTTTGCTAAAGGAGTCAGCTTGACATCAATAGTGGGGAAAACTCTGGAAAGATATTGGTCAGTTAGTGAGCATTTAGAAAACATTGCATTGTGGGATCCTTGATGTTCTCTGACCTTGGTAGTTTTCTTGCTGTGCAATGATGATGTTACCTAATTTGATAATGAATGTCTGCAAGAAAACCACCAAGCTCAGAGAGCACCAAGGACCCCACAGTTCAACCCTGAACTACAAATATTCTCTTCAAAAAGTAAAGATGGCATTGCTTCACATGAGCCAGTATGTGTTTGTCAAGAATCAGTCATGGCAAACCAACCAATCTCCTTTTTTAAAAAGACTAGTTTAGTTAATAAATAATAATCTTAACTTTAGAAAAACATTGACAGTTTCTTTTAAAGATCTACAGAAGGTGAAAAAAGTGTGCTGGGCAGTCAGTCAAAACAATGAAACATATAGCAATAGCCTTTAGACTTATATACTGCTTCACAATGCCTTACAGTCCTCTCTAAGTGGTTCAAGGAGTCAGCATATAGCCACCAGAATTCTGGGTCCTTATTTTACCGACCTTAGAAGGATGAAATGCTGAATCAACCTTGAGGCCAGTGAGAATCGAACTGCTGAACTGCTAGCAGCAAACATAGCCTACAGTACTGCATTCTAACCACGGTACCACCACAGCTCATTAAGAATAGGTGTGGATCAAACAGGAGGGCACTGTTGATTAGTATATCACAGGGCTATCATGGGCCCTATGTTTTTCAACATTTTTGTAAAATGTTGATTCTTGTTAACTCCTCAGAAACTATTCTGCAATTATGTTAGTAAATAAAAAAGTTGTTAGAAGATATGATTATCAAATTTGTAGACTCCCTAGAGATAAGGTAGAACAGCAAAAATTGTATAGGGTAGTTTCAAATTCAGGAAGATATGAGAGCCATTTAATGATAAAATTATTCAGTCACTTTTTGTTATCTTCTATACCTTCTGGTATCTGAAAGCTGTGAAATACAAAATGATCAGAATTATCCAGAGTTGTTTCAGAAAACAGAAGGAAAATATAGGCAGAACATCAGCAAAAATAATCTGAATGAAGTTGAACAGTTGAATAACCTGCCTTGGGAATTGATGGAATCTTCTTTGGTGGAGCTTTTAAACAATTGGAACTGGGCAGGAATTGGACTATATGATCTTTAAGGTAACTTTCCACCTTATATTCAATGATTTTGTGACTCTAATTGATAAATCAAACTTTTTTCTATAAAGTCATATATTGATATACAAACTTATTTGGAGAAACTGTGCATTATATAAACTATAAAGTATTTGCATATTATCCACATTTAGCATCCCAAATCAAACCATTTTGACCGGTGGTGGGGTTCAAATTCTTTTATTACAGGCTCCATGGGCATGGCTTGATGGGCATGGCAGGGGAAGGATACTGTAAAATCTCCAGTCAGAGGTGGTATTTGCTGGTTCTCCGAACTACTCAAAATTTCAGCTACCGGTTCTCCATAACTGGTCAGAACCTGCTGAATACCACCTCCGATTTTGACTCTTGGTTCAAATAGTAGGTTTTTTTTTTAATTATTTTGATCATTTTGTTCTATTTTTTTAATTTGTCATTATGGCAAGGATGGCTTTCTCCTTTTTCTCCATTGTCCTCTGAAGTAAACATGGCTTTGGAAAGTAATGTCAAAGAGTTGCAGGCTTTTTTTTTCTGGGGATAGCAAGATTAATGTTCTGTGGCATCTCCACTGTTTGTTAGATGTAACAGCTCTACTCTTTTGCCGAGAAAGAGTCATATTTTTCTCCTTTTAGCAACCTTTTAACTTGACAGGTTCAGTGTAGCTCCCACAGAACATGACTATTAAAGACAAAGGCCACAGTCACAAGTGACACTTAAATTGGTTTTTGCATTTCCCACATCAGCAGAGCAACAGTGACTGAACATATATGCAGTTTTAAAATGGCTCTTTTCTGTTCAGTCTTCTGTTTTAAGGGCAGATGTTCACAAGCAACAAATTGAACTTAGTTATTAAATCAATAGTTTCAAGAGTCCCTCTGTGAGGGAGATGGACATATTTTAAATTTGATAGTTAAATAAGTAAAATATACCTATAGAAAAGCATGACAAATTTAATTATGATAATGATCATACTTCCATCCATGTGCTGTCTGTCATGTGTCTATTTCTTTAAATGAAAAAGATGTTTAACTAAGACCAATATGCTGCTGAGCCTCTAGAGACCTTCTTAGATCCCTGTTTTTCAAAGTTGGCAACTGGCTAGAGAATTCTGGGAGTTGAAATCCAACCAGTTGCCAGCTTTGAAAAACACTGTTCTAGA